>NW_021273078.1:0-1844 GCF_002162155.2 Triticum dicoccoides
CCATGGATGCTGGCGAGTGCTACAAATATGGTGGCCAGATGCTGAAACCCACACAAATTTCTGTTTCCATCGACATTTTTTTTTGCTAAAACCAACGCCATTTTTCTAAAAAAAATTGCTAGCATCATCTTGTATTTTGCTGGAAACATTATTAGCTTAAAAAGGATGATTACTGCACACATCATTGTCTCGCTTTTTTTTGTGAGGATGTACACATCATTCCCTAGTTTAAATCTACGAGAAATGGCTCTATTTTAAATCTGTGAATATCTTGTGAAAATGCATGATGAGAAAAATCTTAAAATCATTGTCTTACTATAGATTGAATATAATTTACAAGCAAACAAACTGTGTCAGGTGGAGTGTGTGTACCCCTTCGTGTCTTGCAGGGAGTCCACAGGAGATTAGGGTTTATTGACCTACCACCGACGCCGATGCCGGTTCGCCTCGTCTCAGGTGGCCTTGCGGCCATGGAGATGCGGTGGACCCCGGCCCGGCCCTTGCTGGCAGGAGGGTTGTTGTTCCGTCTTTAGGCATTTCTTTGAGATCAATTCGGGTTTGCGTCCTAGTCACGAAGGCGTGACAGCGACGACTCTCTGATGATGGAATAAGGTACTCCCGCCTAGGCCCCGTCTGGATGATGCATCTAGCGTCGGTAGAGGGCGTGTGGAGTTGTGTCTCCGAGATTCAGTCGTTATTGGTCTTCGATGGATCTCCATCGATCGAGTGAATTACAAAAAACCACCACATTTGAAGTTGAAGCATCCAATTGCCACCACATTTGTTGCGCGTCCCAAAAATCCACCACTTTACTTGTAAATTTTCTCAATAAAAACAAATGACCAGTTTCCGCAGTTAACACGATTTCTGACTAGGCTGGCCCACCCGTCAGGTGCCACGTGGGCGAGGCCAGACGGCGAGTGGGTTGACGGCCGTTAGGGCACGCGCGTGGTCAAAGCGCTCGCGACTCTGACTGCTTGGCCCATTCTCCCCTCTTTCCTCGTCACTCTCTCTGTCCTGCGATGGCGGCGGCGGCTAAACCTAGCGGCGGCGGCGGCGGCGAGTCAGCAGGCGGCAGAGGGACTGGAGGCGATGGCGATGGGTTCTCGGAGGTGGACAACTGGTTCGGTAGCAGTAGCTTGCCGACGCAGCGGGCTCCTTCACTGGAGCGATCCCCTTCGCCTCCCTCGCCACCGGAGTGGGACATTGAGCGCCGTGCGGCGGCGGCCCTAGCACGCAAGATCAGGGCTTCAGGCATTGGAGAAGGCCATCAGTGGGCTTCAGGGTTCGGCGGCGTGTGGTAAGATTTCTTCCCCCTCCACCCCTCTCTTCATTGGATTCACTGGAAATTTTAGGGTTGTTAGATTGCATATAAACCTATCATGTTACAGTAGGGCTGTTAGATCTTAGGAAATTTTAGGGTTGTTAGATTTTAGGAGATTTTAGGGCAGTTTGATTTTAGGGCTTTGTTTACTGAAGATTATTGTTTGTTTACTCAAGTGTTGTAGGTGATATAGTTAATATCTTTTCTGTATAACATGTTTCAGTAGGAAATATAGCTCTGGGTTTATAGTTTTATGCATGAATGCTTTGTTTACTCCTTATTGACAGTGAAGATAGTGCTAATATCTTGTCTGAATAACATGTTACATTATTAAAACAGAATCAATCAAGCACTAATTCTCCTCAATTTTATGTAGTTTGGATGATGAGATATGGGAAATAAGGTACCATTTTTCAAGGGAGAGACAACTTGGAGAGGACCATTTCTTTGTCAGAAATTACTTTTATGAACATGTTAGCACTGCTAGAGACTAAAGAGGGATATACTGAAGCTGACTACA
>NW_021273079.1:0-976 GCF_002162155.2 Triticum dicoccoides
CCCGTCCTATTCGTCAAGAAGAAGGATGGTACGGACCGGATGGTTGTAGATTACCGACCTGTCAATTTGGTCACAATCAAGAACAAATACCCGCTTCCCAGGATCAACGACCTGTATGATCAGCTCGCTGGATCCTCAGTCTTCTCCAAGATGGATTTGAGGTTGGGCTACCATCAAATCAAAATCAGAAACGGGGACATTCCTAAAACGGCCTTTGTCACTCGTTATGGCCAATACGAGTACACCGTCATGTCCTTCGGTTTAACCAACGCTCCAGCCACCTTTTCTCGGTTAATGAACTCAATCTTCATGGAGTATTTGGATAAATTCGTCGTGGTTTACCTCGATGATATACTCATCTACTCCAAGAACGAGGAAGAACATGCCGAACATCTAAGGCTAGTGTTGCAGAAACTTCGAGAGCATCGCCTTTATGCCAAATTTTCTAAATGTGAATTCTGTTGTCAGAAGTGACCTATCTGGGTCATGTAATATCCGGTAAAGGTATTGCTGTTAACCCTGAGCGAGTTCAAGCCGTCCTTAATTGGACTCCACCTGAATCGGTCAAGCAAGTTCGGAGTTTTCTAGGCTTAGCGAGCTATTGCCGTCGCTTTATCAAAAACTTCTCCAAAGTTGCTAAACCTTTAACCGAACTCCTCAAGAAAGATAAAAAGTTCGAATGGACTCCACAATGTGAGCACAGCTTTCAGGAACTGAAAAGACGCCTGACTTCTGCTCCCGTACTGGTACCGCCAGACTTCTCCAAGAACTTTGTTATCTACTGCGACGCTTCGCGACAAGGACTAGGTTGCATTCTCATGCAAGATCGACACGTAATTGCCTACGCTTCACGGCAATTGCACCCACATGAGGAGAACTATCCTACTCATGATCTAGAGCTTGCAGCCGTAGTCTATGCACTTAAGACCTGGCGACATTACCTCCTCGGTAATCGTTGCGAAATATTCACTGATCA
>NW_021273080.1:0-1080 GCF_002162155.2 Triticum dicoccoides
GATCAATAAAGCTTTCATCTTATATTCGCAATATCCAGATTGCAATCTTAGTTTCTTGCTTGTTCTTCGTTTGCTCGCAGGAAACAGACCCTCGTGGTCAGGTTGATCGTGCTCCGGCGTGGTCAATAACCTCTCGGAGTTGGTTTAGCGATTGCTAAGGCGCGACGTCCTCGCACGTTCGTAGTCGGATCGTCAAAGTCGACTTCCACCAAAGCGAAATCCACCATCTCATCGAAAGACGGGACACCTTTGCCTCTATCAAGTGGTATCAGATTTCCAGGTTGCTCGGTGAGATTTTACAGTTTTTTAGTAGTTTAGATCGAGTCTGTTCTTCATACCTATAGTCCACGAAAAAGCCACAAAAAAAATTAGGGTTAGTTCATCATATCCGAACCAATCTGAGCCTTGCATAATATTTTTAGGGTTTTGCTTTGTTGAATTTGCGGTTGCATCGTCGTGTCTAGTTGCTGGTCTTAGAGTCTAGTCTTTTAGAGTTTCGAGTTCTGGTCATAAGTTGTCACGCCGCCGCCGCACCATCATCATCGCCCCTGCCATCTACCACCACCGGACCGAATCCGCATCCATATACCACCACCAATCCGTGTCCATATACCACCACCGATCCATATCCATATACTACCACCGCTACCACCACCGCTGCCATATACCACCACCGCTGCCATATACCACCACCATATATCCACCACCAATCCGAGTTCTTTGCTTATTAGGTTTGTTTTCGGGATCCATCTAGATTCCGATTCGTGTTTCCTTGCCGGAGTAGGTTTCGGAAAAAAAAAGAGTCGGGAAACCACGCTCCGTTTAGGCCCAAAATTTTTCGAAAATGCATTTTTCGAAAAAAAATTCTGGCTATCCTATTTTTAGGTGTTTCCGAGTGTTTTGAGACAGGTGCCATTATAGGAAGATTTTTTTGACCCGTTTCCAGTTTTTGGGTCCGGGCAGTCGAAAAAAAAAATTCGAAAAAAAAAAATTTCGTGCCCATCCTGTCAGTTTGACCTAGGAAGAGTTTTGAGACACTCGCCATTATAGTGATTTTTCGCAAAAAAAAACAGCGCAAAA
>NW_021273081.1:0-1165 GCF_002162155.2 Triticum dicoccoides
TGCACGTCACCGTGCCCGCACCCCGTTCGCCCCCGCTCGACCCAGCGCGCGCCCACGCGCTCCCGTGCGCCTCCGCGCGCGCGACCCGCGCCATCCAGCCGTAGCCACGACGCCCGTCGCCCCTGCTGCCGACTCCCACCGCCGTCTCTGCCCTGCGGCTCCTGGCCGCGTCCGCCCGGGGCGCCGTCGTCGTCCGACGCCTCATCCCACTCCCGCTACGTCAGTCGTCCACTGCGGCGATCCTCTCAGCCAACCGCGCCGCCCTACTCCGGTCGTCGGAGCCAGGCCGCACGCCCGCTGCCCCGCGGCGCCTCGTCGGGCTGGCGCTCGTCGCCCGACCCACCCGGCGCCCGTAACCGTGCGCCCGCTAAGGCACTTAGGCCAATGACATGTGGGGTCCCACACCCCAGCCCCAGAACGTTTTGTTAAAAAAAAGGGAATTAAAAATAATATATAAAATAAATAAAATAAATAAATAGATAATAATAATTTAATTAATTAATTAATTAAGGGATTAATTAAGTTAATTAATCATAATTATATTAACCTAACTAACTAATTAGTTTAATTAAACAGTAGTTAGATTAGTTAAACACTAATTAGACTAAACAGTCAATGACTAGTGGGACCCACACGTCAGTTGACCAGTCAACACCTCTGTTGACTGCTGACGTCATGATGACGTCAGCAAATACTGTTTTGGATAATGTTGAATTTAAATGAATAATTAAAATCAGAAAATGATTAAATCTTTAGAAAATCATATCTTTTAATCCGTAACTCGGATGAAAATACTTTCTACATGAAAGTTGATCAGAACAACGAGACGAATCCGGATACGCAGCCCGTTCGTCCGCCACACATCCCTAGCATAGCAAACACGCAACTTTCCCCCTCCGGTTCATCTGTCCGAAAACGCGAAACTCCGAGAATACTTTCCCGGATGTTTCCCCCCTTCGTCGGTATCACCTACTACCGCGTTAGGGCACACCGAACACCGCGTATTGTCTTGTTACACTTTGTGATGCCTTGATTGCTCTGTTATTTATTGTGTTCCCTCTCCGTTACTTCTTTCCGATAGACCCCGAGGCTGCCGGCGACCCCCAGTTCGACTACGGTGTTGACGACCCCTCTCTCTTGCCAGAGCAACCAGGCAAGCCCCCCC
>NW_021273082.1:0-16178 GCF_002162155.2 Triticum dicoccoides
ACGACAGATAATATCACTTGTGTGCCCTGTTGATGCCATGAAAGAAGAAGAGCTCTACGCAGGTCTAGCGGGTGTGCTCTTGGCAGATAGTGGTGGTTGTGCCTGCTTTCTTGTATCACGGCTGGAGGTGGCACCTGATGGAGGTGCTGGTGGAGTGGAAGTAGAGGATGCACGTGGTGTCCATGATGAAGATCGACCTGCAGAAAAGTTAGTTCACGCCAATCCCTGTCGATCTTGCACTTCACGTTCAGCTTTACAAGCAAGATGGAATAAACGAGTGATATTAGTATACTCCTTATACTCTAGGATGGTCTGAATCTCTCTATTTAATCCACCCATAAAACTTGCAAGCATAGCTTCATTCTCCTCAACAATACCACATCTAATCATGCCAGTTTGTAATTCCTGATAATATTCTTGTACAGAATTTTTTCCTTGTCTTAAACGCTGCAATTTTTGAAGTAATTCACGTAAATAATATGGTGGAACCCAACGAGTACGCATAGCAGTTTTCAAAGCAGCCCAAGTAGCTGGAATAGGATATAATCTACAATGTTCAGACCACCAAACACATGCAAAGCTAGTGAAAGCACAAACAGCAGCAGGAACACGTCTCTCCTCAGGATATTGTAAACATGTAAATCGTTGTTCAGTTTCTAACTCCCAAGTAAGATATATATATATCAGGAACATATCTACCCTCAAATGGTGGAATATTCCATTTTAGTTTAGGAAGATGGTCATGTACCTCAGGTGGTGGTGCAGCCCTACCATTGCGATGATATGCATGAGGACGACCTGGTGGTGGTGGTGCTGGTGGTTGCATGTAGTTCTGATTTTGGTCAACCTCATCCTCGTAATGGTCCTCCACCTCTGCAGTAGCAGCAGGAGCGGCAGAAGCATCAACAGCGGCATCAGAAATTTGCCCAGGGTCAACGGGAACGCGTTGTGCTTGTCCCACTTGATTTTGAAAGCGGTGTTGTTGTTGTTGTTGTTGTTGGAGAGGTGCGTTAGGGGCAGCCGGTGGTGGTGGTGGAAGACTCGCGAGCAATTCATTAAACTTGTTATCGAGCTTTGTTTCAAACGTCTTCTCCATGCCATCAATCTTCTCCATGGCCTCGTCAAATCTGTTTAGCACATCTTGCAACTGTCCACTCATCATTTGCTGAAATTTATCATGCAACTCCTTATTCTTCAGGTTCTCCCAGTCGGTCTCGTCGGCTTGTGATCCTGCCATGGTTAGCAACAATATAAACACACAAGAATATGATCCTACAGACTACTAACAAAAGGTGGTGGTGTATGTCACAAATCCGTCAAGCAAATCTCAGATTCTTACCAGTTCTTACCCAGCAGCAGGCGGTGATTGGCAACCGTCGTAGTCAAAACTCTCAAAGCTTGGATAGAGCGATTACCAGGGAGAGTCAAACGCACGACGTAGATGTATGTGGAGCTGGGAAGGCTTATAATATGGTAGCAAAAAGGGTCAGCAATAATCAATTCAAAGATGCAAAGTTGAATAAACGCTCAATGACGGTACTGTACTGGTCCTAGGCTAGATCATGCTAGAGACGCGAGCCTAGAACACTAAAAAAATCACGGCGCTGCACGTAAACAAGGGAGGAGCACGCTCTGATTTTTTTTTTGTTTTTTTCACTTTTTTTGCACTTTTTCCCTCTTTTTTTTGCTCCTCAACAATTTTTTTTCGAAAAAGTCTACAAATGGTGTAAAAACTGCCTAGCCAGAATTTTTTTTGTGAGTTTGGAACTATTTTTCTTCTACGGGTGGCTCGCAAGTTGGGGAGTCCTACTCTGTCACGACTCGGAGTATCGCGTGATCTGGAACTCGAAAACAAAGCAACAAATACTGGACTCGGACTGGTGGCGGAGATGAATCTGGTAGAATCTCGGATTGGTGGCGGCGATGAAACTGGTGGAAATCGGACTGGTGGCGGATTAATGTTGCAGGTGGACTCGGATTGGCGTGATGGCGGCGGATATGTGGTGGCGTATATGGAAGCAGCGATGATGATGATGCGGTGGTGATATATGGCAGCGGCGACGTGACAACCTGTGAACAGGACTAGACGCTAAGACCAGCAACTTGACACAACGATGCAACCGCAAATTCGACAAAGCAAATACAGAAAAGATTATGCAAAGGCTCAGATTGGTTCTGATAGGATGAACTAACCCTAATTTTTTTGGCTTTTTCGTGGACTATAGGTACGAAGAACAGACTCTATCTAAACTACGAAAAACTGTAAAATCTCACCGAGCAACCTGGAAATCTGATACCACTTGATAGAGGCGAAGGTGTCCCGATGTTTCGATGAGATGGTGGCTATCGTTTTCTGTGGGAGTCAACCTTGATGATCCGACTACGAACGTGCGAGACGTCGCGCCTTAGCAATCGCTAAACCAACTTTCGAGGGTTATTGACCATGCCGAAGCATGATCAACCTGACCATGAGGGTCTGTTTCCTGCAAGCAAACGAAGAACAAGCAAGAAACTGAGATTGCAATCTGGATATTGCGAATATAAGATGAAAGCTTTATTGATCAAGGTGGGGTTCTGTGACGTCTTGGTCTGGTCATTGGACACAAACGAAGTATGCGAAGTTGCAGCTATGGCAAACTTTTAATCTAAACAAAACCCAAAGTCTAAACAATGCCCTAAGGGCTGTATATATGGAGGAGAGAGGAGGAATTTCGTGGCCCTTGGTGGAGGGGTCCGAAACCAACCGTAACTCTTGTTTCACCACACATACGGACTCTAAAAACAGCCTATACTTAAGTACTTCGAAAATACATGGGCCTGGCCCAATAATAAGGTGACGCATCACCTAGAAAAGCCTCTGGACGAAATTTATGAAGTGGCATCTTGTATATTTCGTCCCATGCTTCATGCACTCATTATGGTGGCTTCAGAGTCCTGGAATCATCACTTGTAACTCCGTTCTTGTTCCCCTTGCGCATGCCATCATCTCCATGCTTGAACTTGCTCCAAGGTTCATCTTTCTTGTCCAAGCTAGGCCCTTCATTTGTAAGCAAAACAAATGTATCCAAAACAAATGTATCCAATTTAGGCAGCATCATATTCTCATGAACATTAGAATCGTTACCAAGAAACGAAAGTACCTAATAATTCAATTGGTGTGCGTGAGCTCTAGTAATTGGTCCAGTATGTATAGCAACAGGGGCTGTGGGTGTAACAATGGTATTGATGTCCTCATCACTCCTCCTCCGGGGCCACCTCGCTCCTCCGGGCGCCGCCCTTCACTCCTCTACGTTGTTGATGGGGTACGGGAGCATGTTCATAACGCCGTTGTTGGGGAAGATGCCGTTGAAGTCGGTGAAGATATTGTAGGTCGTGAAAGCTATGAACTCACAACCAACCCAATACGCTCGCCCGAGGAGATGGAAAGCATCGAAAGGGTTAGTGAACATGGCGAGGAGCCCAACCACAACGCCGTTATGGTTGACCTCCTCAAGATGGTACATCCGAGGAGAGCCGCGGGGGAGGTGGCGGAAGCCGGCAGCAAGGAAGAACTCCGTTAACTCCCTTGCGCCCCTTCACCTCGAGATCGCCCAAACCCTAAGGGTTCTCTCCACTCTGACCGGGTAGAGCCTTTCTGGCATGGTTGGGGGGAAGCGATAGGTGGGGGCGTTGTACTGCATGGTGGCGGGATGGCTCGAGGGCTCGATCGGGTTTGATGGAGAAGAAGGAAGAAGGAGGACAGAGGAGGTAGAGGATGGGGTGTGGATGAGGAGGAAGAGGAAGACGATAGTGCCTGGCTTAAATAGCCCAAGTGCGACGTGGTTTCACCCCGTAGAATTAGTGGGCGGGCGGCGTTTGGTGGCGCCCTGAAGGAAATATGCCCTAGAGGCAATAATAATGTTATTATTTTATTTCCTTACATCATGATAAATGTTTATTATTCATACTAGAATTGTATTATCCGGAAACATAATACTTGTGTGAATACATAGACAAACCAAACGTCACTAGTATGCCTCTACTTGACTAGCTCGTTAATCGAAGATGGTTATGTTTCCTAACCATAGACATGTGCTGTCATTTGATTAATGGGATCACATCATTAGGAGAATGATGTGGTTGACATGACCCATTCCATTAGCTTAGCACCCGATCGTTTAGTATGTTGCTATTGCTTTCTTCATTACTTATACATGTTCCTATGGCTATGAGATTATGCAACTCCCGTTTACCGTAGGAACACTTTGTGTGCTACCAAACGTCACAACGTAACTGGGTGATTACAAAGGAGCTCTACAGGTGTCTCCAAAGGTGAATGTCGGGTTGGCGTATTTCGAGATTAGGATTTGTCACTCCGATTGTCGAAGAGGTATCTCTGGGCCCTCTCGGTAATGCACATCACATAAGCCTTGCAAGCATTACAACTAATGAGTTAGTTGCGAGATGATGTATTATGAAACGAGTAAAGAGACTTGTCGGTAATGAGATTGAACTAGGTATTGAGATACCGACGATCGAATCTCGGGCAAGTAACATACCGATGACAAAGGGAACAACGTATGTTGTTATGCGGTCTGACCGATAAAGATCTTCGTACAATATGTAGGAGCCAATATGAGCATCCAGGTTCCGCTATTTGTTATTGACCGGAGACGTGTCTCTATCATGTCTACATTGTTCTCGAACCCGTAGGGTCCGCACGCTTAAGGTTTCGATGACAGTTATATTATGAGTTTATAAGTTTTGATGTACCGAAGTTAGTTCGGAGTTCCGGATGTGATCACGTACATGATGAGGAGTCTCGAAATGATCGAGACATAAAGATTGATATATTGGACGGCTATATTCGGACACCAGAAGTGTTTCGGGTGATTTCGGAGAAAACCGGAGAGCCGGAGGGTTACCGGAACACCCCCGGGAGAAGTAATGGGCCATATGGGCCTTAGTGGAGAGAGAGGGGCAGCCAAAGGTGGGCCACGCGCCTCCTCCCCCCTGGTCCGAATTGGACTAGGAGAGGGGGGGGGCGCCCCTCTTTCCTTCTCGCTCCCCACTTCTTTCCCCCTCCTAGTAGGGGTCCTACTCCTACTAGGAGGAGGACTCCTCCTTGGCGTGCCATAGGGGCCGGCCGGCCTCCTCCCCTTGCTCCTTTATAGACCAGGGCAGGGGGCACCCCTAGACACACAAGTTGATCCACGTGATCATATTCTTAGCCGTGTGCGGTGTCCCCTTCCACCATAATCCTTGATAATATTGTAACGGTGCTTAGGCGAAGCCCTGCGACAGTACTACATCAAGATCGTCACCACGCCGTCGTGCTGACGGAACTCTTCCCCGACACTTTGCTGGATCGGAGTCCGGGGATCGTCATCGAGCTGAACGTGTGCTAGAACTCGGAGTTGCCATAGTTTCGGTGCTTGATTGGTCGGGAAGTGAAGACGTACGACTACATCAACCGCGTTGTCATAACGCTTCCACTGTCGGTCTACAAGGGTACGTAGATCACACTCTCCCCTCGTTGCTATGCATCACCATGATCTTGCGTGTGCGTAGGAATTTTTTTGAAATTACTACGTTCCCCAATAGTGGCATCCGAGCCTAGGTTTTATGTGTTGATGTTATTTGCATGAGTAGAACACAAGTGAGTTGTGGGCGATATAAGTCATACTGCTTACCAGCATGTCATACTTTGCTTCGGCGGTATTGTTGGACGAAGCGGCCCGGACCGACATTACGTGTACGCTTACGCGAGACCGGTTCTCCCGACGTGCTTTGCACAAAGGTGGCTAGCGGGTGACAGTTTCTCCAACTTTAGTTGAACTGAGTGTGGTTATGCCCGGTCCTTGCGAAGGTTAAAACAGCACCAACTTGACAAACTATCGTTGTGGTTTTGATGCGTAGGTAAGATTGGTTCTTGCTTAAGCCCGTAGCAGCCACGTAAAACTTGCAACAACAAAGTAGAGGACGTCTAACTTGTTTTTGCAGGGCATGTTGTGATGTGATATGGTCAAGACATGATGCTAAATTTTATTGTATGAGATGATCATGTTTTGTAACCAAGTTATCGGCAACTGGCAGGAGCCATATGGTTGTCGCTTTATTGTATGCAATGCAATTGCACTGTAATGCTTTACTTTACCACTAAGCGGTAGCGATAGTCGTGGAAGCATAAGATTGGCAAGACGACAACGATGCTATGATGGTGATCAAGGTGTCGCGCCGGTGACGATGGTGATCATGACGGTGCTTCGAAGATGGAGATCACAAGCATAAGATGATGATGGCCATATCATATCACTTATATTGATTGCATGTGATGTTTATCTTTTATGCATCTTATCTTGCTTTGATTGACGGTAGCATTTTAAGATGATCTCTCACTAATTATCAAGAAGTGTTCTCCCTGAGTATGCACCGTTGCGAAAGTTCTTCGTGCTGAGACACCACGTGATGACCGGGTGTGATAGGCTCTACGTTCAAATACAACGGGTGCAAAACAGTTGCACACGCAGAATACTTAGGTTATACTTGACGAGCCAATCATATACAGATATGGCCTCGGAACACAGAGACCGAAAGGTCAAGCGTGAATCATATAGTAGATATGATCAACATAGCGATGTTCAGCAATGAAACTACTCCATCTCACGTGATGATCGGACATGGTTTAGTTGATTTGGATCACGTAATCACTTAGAGGATTAGAGGGATGTCTATCTAAGTGGGAGTTCTTTAGTAATATGATTAATTGAACCTAAATTTATCAAGAACTTAGTACCTGATAGTATCTTGCGTGTTTATGTTTGATTGTAGCTAGATGGCCCGTGTTGTTGTTCCGTTGAATTTTAATGCGTTCCGTGAGAAAGCAAAGTTGAAAGATGATGGTAGCAATTACACGGACTGGGTCCGTAACTTGAGGATTATCCTCATTGCTGCACAGAAGAATTATGTCCTGGAAGCACCGCTGGGTGCCAGGCCTGCTGCTGGAGCAACACCAGATGTTATGAACGTCTGGCAGAGCAAAGCTGATGACTACTCGATAGTTCGGTGTGCCATGCTTTACGGCTTAGAATCGGGACTTCAACGACGTCTTGAACGTCATGGAGCATATGAGATGTTCCAGGAGTTGAAGTTAATAATTCAAGCAAATGCCCGGATTGATAGATATGAAGTCTCCAATAAGTTCTATAGCTGCAAGATGGAGGAGATTAGTTCTGTCAGTGAGCATATACTCAAAATGTCTGGGTATAATAATCACTTGATTCAATTGGGAGTTAATCTTCCAGTTGATTGCGTCATTGACAGAATTCCCCAATCACTGCCACCAAGCTACAAGAGCTTCGTGATGAACTATAATATGCAAGGGATGAATAAGACTATTCCCGAGCTCTTCGCAATGCTGAAAGCTGCGGAGGTAGAAATCAAGAAGGAGCATCAAGTGTTGATGGTCAATAAGACCACTAGTTTCAAGAAAAAGGGCAAAGGGAAGAAGAAGGGGAACTTCAAAAAGAACAGCAAGAAAGTTGCTACTCAAGAGAAGAAACCCAAACCTGGACCTAAGCCTGAAACTGAGTGCTTCTACTGCAAGCAGACTGGTCACTGGAAGCGGAACTGCCCCAAGTATTTGGCGGATAAGAAGGATGGCAAGGTGAACAAAGGTATATGTGATATACATGTTATTGATGTATACCTTACTAATGCTCGCAGTAGCACCTGGGTATTTGATACTGGTTCTGTTGCTAATATTTGCAACTCAAAACAGGGACTACGGATTAAGCGAAGATTGGCTAAGGACGAGGTGACGATGCGCGTGGGAAATGGTTCCAAAGTCGATGTGATCGCAGTCGGCACGCTACCTCTACATCTACCTTCGGGATTAGTATTAGACCTAAATAATTGTTATTTGGTGCCAGCGTTAAGCATGAACATTATATCTGGATCTTGTTTGATGCGAGACGGTTATTCATTTAAATCAGAGAATAATGGTTGTTCTATTTATATGAGTAATATCTTTTATGGTCATGCACCCTTAAAGAGTGGTCTATTCTTATTAAATCTCGATAGTAGTGACACACATATTCATAATGTTGAAGCCAAAAGATGCAGAGTTGATAATGATAGTGCAACTTATTTGTGGCACTGCCGTTTGGGTCATATCGGTGTAAAGCGCATGAAGAAACTCCATAATGATGGGCTTTTGGAACCACTTGATTATGAATCACTTGGTACTTGCGAATCGTGCCTTATGGGTAAGATGACAAAAACACCGTTCTCCGGTACTATGGAGAGAGCAACAGATTTGTTGGAAATCATACATACAGA
This sequence comes from Triticum dicoccoides, assembly GCF_002162155.2. Classification (NCBI taxonomy): domain Eukaryota; kingdom Viridiplantae; phylum Streptophyta; class Magnoliopsida; order Poales; family Poaceae; genus Triticum; species Triticum dicoccoides. The sequence continues at coordinate 8,320 of NW_021273082.1, forward strand.
TGTATGTGGTCCGATGAATGTTGAGGCTCGTGGCGGATATCGTTATTTTCTCACCTTCAGAGATGACTTAAGCAGATATGGGTATATCTACTTAATGAAACATAAGTCTGAAACATTTGAAAAGTACAAAGAATTTCAGAGTGAAGTTGAAAATCATCGTAACAAGAAAATAAAATTCCTACGATCTGATCGTGGAGGAGAATATTTGAGTTACGAGTTTGGTGTACATTTGAAACAATGTGGAATAGTTTCGCAACTCACGCCACCCGGAACACCACAGCGTAATGATGTGTCCGAACGTCGTAATCGTACTTTACTAGATATGGTGCGATCTATGATGTCTCTTACTGATTTACCGCTATCGTTTTGGGGATATGCTCTAGAGACGGCTGCATTCACGTTAAATAGGGTACCATCAAAATCCATTGAGATGACGCCTTATGAACTGTGGTTTGGCAAGAAACCAAAGTTGTCGTTTCTGAAAGTTTGGGGCTGTGATGCTTATGTGAAAAAGCTTCAACCTGATAAGCTCGAACCCAAATCGGAGAAATGTGTCTTCATAGGATATCCAAAGGAAACTATTGGATACACCTTCTATCACAGATCCGAAGGCAAGACTTTTGTTGCTAAATTTGGAAACTTTCTAGAGAAGGAGTTTCTCTCGAAAGAAGTGAGTGGGAGGAAAGTGGAACTTGACGAGGTAATTGTACCTGCTCCCTTATTGGAAAGTAGTACATCACAAAAACCAGTTTCTGTGACAACTACACCAATTAGTGAGGAAGCTAATGATAATGATCATGAAACTTCAGAACAAGATACTACTGAACCTCGTAGATCAACCAGAGTAAGATCCGCGCCAGAGTGGTACGGTAATCCTGTTCTGGAAGTCATGCTACTAGATCATGATGAACCTACGAACTATGAAGAAGCGATGGTGAGCCCAGATTCCGCAAAATGGCTTGAAGCCATGAAATCTGAGATGGGATCCATGTATGAGAACAAAGTATGGACTTTGGTTGACTTGCCCAATGATCGGCAAGTGATTGAGAATAAATGGATCTTCAAGAAGAAGACTGACGCTGACGGTAATATTACTGTCTACAAAGCTTCACTTGTCGCAAAAGGTTTTCGGCAAGTTCAAGGGGTTGACTACGATGAGACCTTCTCACCCGTAGCGATGCTTAAGTCTGTCCGAATCATGTTAGCAATTGCCGCATTTTATGATTATGAAATTTGGCAAATGGATGTCAAAACTGCATTCCTAAATGGATTTCTGCAAGAAGAGTTGTATATGATGCAGCTGGAAGGTTTTGTCGATCCAAAGGGAGCTAACAAAGTGTGCAAGCTCCAGTGATCCATTTATGGACTTGTGCAAGCCTCTCGGAGTTGGAATAAATGCTTTGATAGTGTGGTCAAAGCATTTGGTTTTATACAGACTTTTGGAGAAGCCTGTATTTACAAGAAAGTGAGTGGGAACTATGTAGCATTTCTGATATTATATGTAGATGACATATTACTAATCGGAAATGATATAGAATTTCTGGATAGCATAAAAGGATACTTGAATAAAAGTTTTTCAATGAAAGACCTTGGTGAAGCTGCCTACATATTGGGCATCAAGATCTATAGAGACAGATCGAGACGCTTAATTGGACTTCCACAAAGCACATACCTTGACAAAGTTTTGAAAAAGTTCAAAATGGATCAAGCAAAGAAAGGATTCTTGCCTGTGTTACAAGGTGTGAAATTGAGTAAGACTCAAAGTCCGACCAATGCAGAAGATAGAGAGAAAATGAAAGATGTTCCCTATGCTTCAGCCATAGGCTCTATCATGTATGCAATGCTGTGTACCAGACCTGATGTGTGTCTTGCTATAAGTCTAGCAGGGAGGTACCAAAGTAATCCAGGAGTGGATCACTAGACAGCGGTCAGGAACATCCTGAAATACCTGAAAAGGACTAAGGATATGTTTCTCATATATGGAGGTGACAAAGAGCTCATCGTAAATGGATACGTTGATGCAAGCTTTGACACTGATCCGGACGATTCTAAATCGCAACCCGGATACGTGTTTACATTAAACGGTGGAGCTGTTAGTTGGTGCAGTTCTAAACAAAGCGTTGTGGCGGGATCTACATGTGAAGCGGAGTACATAGCTGCTTCCGAAGCAGCAAATGAAGGAGTCTTGATGAAGGAGTTCATATCCGATCTATGAAGGAAATATGCCCTAGAGGCAATAATGAAGTTATTATTTATTTCCTTATATCATGATAAATATTTATTATTCATGCTAGAATTGTATTATCCGGAAACATAATACATATGTGAATACATAGACAAACAGAGTGTCACTAGTATGCCTCTACTTGACGAGCTCGTTAATCAAAGATGGTTATGTTTCCTAACCATGGACAAAGAGTTGTTATTTGATTAACGGGATCACATCATTAGGTGTATGATCTGATTGACATGACCCATTCCATTAGCTTAGCACCCGATCATTTAGTATGTTGCTATTGCTTTCTTCATGACTTATACATGTTCCTATGACTATGAGCTTATGCAACTCCCGTTTGCCGGAGGAACACTTTATGTGCTACCAAACGTCACAACGTAAATGGGTGATTATAAAGGTGCTCTACAGGTGTCTCCAAAGGTACATGTTGGGTTGGCGTATTTCGAGATTAGGATTTGTCACTCCGAATGTCGGAGAGGTATCTCTGGGCCCTCTCGGTAATGCACATCACATAAGCCTTGCAAGCATTGCAACTAATGAGTTAGTTGCGAGATGATGTATTACGGAACGAGTAAAGAGACTTGCCGGTAACAAGATTGAATTAGGTATTGGATACCGACGATCGAATCTCGGGAAAGTAACATACCGATGACAAAGGGAACAACGTATGTTGTTATGCGGTCTGACCAATAAAGATCTTCGTAGAATATGTAGGAGCCAATATGGGCATCCAGGTCCCGCTATTGGTTATTGACCGGAGACGTGTCTCGGTCATGTCTACATTGTTCTCGAACCGTCGGGTCCGCACGCTTAAGGTTTCGATGACAGTTATATAATGAGTTTATGAGTTTTGATGTACCGAAGAAGTTCGGAGTCCCGGATGAGATCGGGGACATGACGAGGAGTCTCGAAATGGTCGAGACGTAAAGATCGATATATTGGACGACTATATTCGGACATCGGAAAGGTTCCGAGTGGTTCGGGTATTTTCGGAGTACCGGAGAGTTACGGGAATTCGCCGGGAGAAGTATTGGGTCTTATTGGGCCATACGGGAAAGATAGAGGGGCTGCCTAGGGCAGGCCGTGCGCCCCCCAAAGGCCTAGTCCGAATTGGACTAGGGGGAGGGGCTGCGCCCCTTCCTTGTTTCCTACTCCTACTACATGGAAGGACTCCTAGTTGGACTAGGAAAGGGGGAATCCTACTCCCGGTGGGAGTAGGACTCCCCTAGGGCGCGCCATAGAGAGGGCCGGCCCTCCCCTCCTCCACTCCTTTATATACGGGGGCAGGGGGCACCCCATAGACACAGAAGTTGATCTTCATGATCGTTCCTTAGCCGTGTGCGGTGCCCCCCTCCACCATATTCCACCTCGGTCATATTGTAGCGGTGCTTAGGCGAAGCCCTACAACGGTAGAACATCAAGATCGTCACCACGCCGTCGTGCTGACGGAACTCCTCCCCGACGCTTTGCTGGATCGGAGTCCGGAGATCGTCATCAAGCTGAACGTGTGCCAAGAACTTGGAGGTGCCGGAGTAACGGTGCTTGGATCGGTCGGATCGTGAAGACGTACGACTACATCAAACTAACGCTTCCGTTGTCGGTCTACAAGGGTACGTAGATCACACTCTCCCTCTCGTTGCTATGCATCACCATGATCTTGCATGTGCGTTGGAAATATTTTGAAATTACTACGTTCCCCAACAATCTAGGTGTCATACCTAGTGCATCGGGTCCAATGAAAATCTTTTGTGACAATACTGGTGCAATTGCCTTGGCAAAGGAATCCAGATTTCACAAGAGAACCAAGCACATCAAGAGACGCTTCAATTCCATCCGGGATCTAGTACAGGTGGGAGACATAGAGATTTGCAAGATACATACGGATCTGAATGTAGCAGACCCATTGACTAAGCCTCTTCCACGAGAAAAACATGATCAACACCAAAGCTCCATGGGTGTTAGAATCATTAGTGTGTAATCTAGATTATTGACTCTAGTGCAAGTGGGAGACTGAAGGAAATATGCCCTAGAGGCAATAATAATGTTATTATTTTATTTCCTTACATCATGATAAATGTTTGTTATTCATGCTAGAATTGTATTATCCGGAAACATAATACTTGTGTGAATACATAGACAAACCAAACGTCACTAGTATGCCTCTACTTGACTAGCTCGTCAATCGAAGATGGTTATGTTTCCTAACCATAGACATGTGTTGTCATTTGATTAATGGGATCACATCATTAGGAGAATGATCTGATTGACATGACCCATTCCATTAGCTTAGCACCCGATCGTTTAGTATGTTGCTATTGCTTTCTTCATGACTTATACATGTTCCTATGACTATGAGATTATGCAACTCCCGTTTACCGGAGGAACACTTTGTGTGCTACCAAATGTCACAATGTAACTGGGTGATTATAAAGGAGCTCTACAGGTGTCTCCAAAGGTGAATGTTGGGTTGGCGTATTTCGAGATTAGGATTTGTCACTCCGATTTTCGGAGAGGTATCTCTGGGCCCTCTCGGTAGTGCACATCACATAAACCTTTCAAGCATTACAACTAATGAGTTAGTTGCGAGATGATGTATTACGAAACGAGTAAAGAGACTTGCCGGTAACGAGATTGAACTAGGTATTGAGATACCGACGATCGAATCTCGGGCAAGTAACATACCGATGACTAAGGGAACAACGTATGTTGTTATGCGGTCTGACCGATAAAGATCTTCGTAGAATATGTAGGAGCCAATATGAGCATCCAGGTTCCGCTATTGGTTATTGACCGGAGACGTGTCTCGGTCATGTGTACATTGTTCTCGAACCCGTAGGGTCCACACGCTTAAGGTTTCGATGACAGTTATATTATGAGTTTATAAGTTTTGATGTACCGAAGTTAGTTCGGAGTCCCGGATGTGATCACGGACATGATGAAGAGTCTCGAAATGGTTGAGACATAAAGATTGATATATTAGACGGCTATATTCGGACACCGGAAGTGTTCCGGGTGATTTCGGAGAAAATGGGAGAGCCGGAGGGTTACCGGAACCCCCCGGGAGAAGTAATGGGCCATATGGGCCTTAGTGGAGAGAGAGAGAGGGGCATCCAAAGGTGGGCCGCGCGCCTCCTCCCCCCTGGTCCGAATTGGACTAGGACAGGGGGGGGCGGCGCCCCCCTTTCCTTCTCCCTCCCCACTTCTTTCCCCCTCCTAGTAGGAGTCCTACTCCTACTAGGAGGAGGACTCCTCCTTGGCATGCCATAGGGGCCGGCCGGCCTCCTCCCCTTGCTCCTTTATATACGGGGGCAGGGGGCACCCCTAGAAACACAAGTTGATCCACGTGATCATATTCTTAGCCGTGTGCGGTGCCCCCTTCCACCATAATCCTTGATAATATTGTAGAGGTGCTTAGGTGAAGCCCTCCGACGGTAGTACATCAACATCGTCACCACGCCGTCGTGCTGACGGAACTCTTCCCTGACACTTTGCTGGATCGGAGTCCGGGTATCATCATCGAGCTGAATGTGTGCTAGAACTCGGAGGTGCCGTAGTTTCGGTGCTTGATCGGTCGGGCTGTGAAGACGTACGACTACATCAACTGCGTTGTCATAACGCTTCCGTTGTCGGTCTACAAGGGTACGTAGATCACACTCTCCCCTCCTTGCTATGCATCACCATGATCTTGCGTGTGCGTAGGAATTTTTTTGAAATTACTACGTTCCCCAACACGCCCCATGGAAGTGTGTACACGAGCATGGGAAACAGGTTGCGATCCTTCTGTGCCATCGGTCGCGGGTCAAGGGGGGTGGGCTCACGCACGCGTCTGTGCCGTCGTGGATCAAGGGGACACGCCTTCCCTGGGTTCTCTGTGTGTGCTGCCCGTGCATTCTTTTGCCCATCAATTTGGTAGATGGGAGACGTGACAATAATGGACGCCTGCATTTGCCCATCTTGTAACGGGAAGCACGCCATTTGAACTGCATCGATACCCACATCGATACCCCATGCCAGTATTGCGTCCTCAAAGAGAAGCACGCCATGTACATCACGCCATGCAGCATTGGCTTTTTGGTTGTCTTCATCGGGCTGCTGCATTGTGGCCGGGTGCATGCTTTGATGCGACGCTGCATCGGTTCTAATGGTAGGCATGCGGCAGCTTACTGCGTCGATAGGGGTGGCGGCGCAGGGCTACGCCGAGGGCATGCATGCAACGCACGGGAACAGTTCTGCGGGTGGGCATGCATGCTGCGGGTATGCACGGGAACGTATGCAACGATGGAAAGGGCACTGCGTAGGCTTGGTCCATGCACCACGTCAACTCTTGATGTTGGATTCAAATGAACGGTCCTGATGCCCCAACGAGAGAGGCCGATCCAAACCCCACTGATTCAACCAATCACCGCGTCTCATGCGGATCGATGCACATTGTAGCTAACCCTAGCGCCTGATGTCAACAGTCCACGCACAAAGATCGTCGACCCGGTAGTGTGTGGGGTTGTGAGGGGTTTTGACTGATTAGGGTTGAGTATAACTAATTCAAAGAAAATGAAAAATATATAAAACTTGCGCACATAGTCTTATTATGTCGTATAGTAACAAGAAAAAAAATTATAAATATGGTTTACATACATTTTTACGAAAAATCCTTCACAAAATTGTCATTCCTCGAGCAATGTAGTATGGAGTTCAAGGGAGAGAGTAGTGGGCACCCGAGAGTAGGTGGGGTTTTGAAAATGAAATGTGTGAAAACCTCAACAAAACTTCATTTTGGATTGGCTAAGAAAGATCTTAACTTACTTTTCTCATTTTCATGTTTTAAACTTGTTTTATATATAATTTTATATTAAACCTTGTTTTCTCAAAAAAAAGAAAATAATAGAAAATTAATTTAATAAATAGTGAGACTTTAGATTTACACTATATAGGTAGAATAGTGAGACTTTAGAGGTCATTTGAGACACACTTTTCATGACTATGAGTTCAACTTACCAAAAGGGCTCGGAATGATCAGCAAGCAAACATATTTCAGTTGAGGTACTTTAGATAGCATTAAAACATCAATAGCCCATCCCTAATTCAAATTTGAGCCCAAATTTGAATTTAAATTTGAACTTTATTTGGCTGGTTTAGACAAGGTACCAACAGACAAGTTCGAATAGAAATACGGGGATACATAGTGACTACCAGTATGCACCAAGTTACAAAAATTATTACATGCCCCAAATTTTCAAACTGTTCTCTGTTCTACCTTTTCCTACCACGTCGTGTTCCCTTCTTCGCCTTAGCACTTCTTGTTATTGGTTCTACTACACAAAAGTTCACTGATCATCTTGGCTTTCTTCACCGGTCTTTTCAACACCTCGCCAACACCCTTGTGATCAGTGTCTTCAGTCTCAATGTTGACAGCAGTTTGAGTTTCTTAGGTGTGTACCTCAACATGGGTTTCTTCAGTATGAACCTCGACACGCTCAGGTTCAGTTTCAACCTCGAGAGCAGTTTCTTCAGTCAGAATGTTGACTGCAATTTCAGCTTCTTCGGTGTGCACCTCCACATCAGTTTCTTCAGTCTGAATGTTGACTGCAACAGGATTTTCTTCAGTCTGCTCAGGCTTAGGCACACT
>NW_021273082.1:17204-19656 GCF_002162155.2 Triticum dicoccoides
AATCACCTATCCTTCTTCTCAATTCCCACAACCGCATGAGCATGATCCTGATTTGGTCAACCATGTCTTACATAGGAAAATCTTTTAACTCCATCACCTTGTTGTTGAAACTCTCTGCCAAATTGTTGTTGATGTGGTCACACTTGATGGCAGTGTTGAATGGTGACCTGTACCATAACAAAGAATGTTAGGTGTTCAGCCATGGACCAAACTCATCACATGCTGCCATTATCTTATCAAGATGATATTTGTGTGTCTGTCTAGTGTAAGATCTTGCTGCTGGCCACATGCGCCGAAATTATTCTCCTCTAAATTTTTTGATCAAATTCATCCACAAATGACCGAAGCACTCCCTCTGCTCAGCATGTGGGAAAACATTTTTCACTGAATTTCAAGCCCCTTACATGCATTTGTGTGTATAGCCAAAGGTGACACTGGCCCTAGGCATCTTTTCAACTGGATCATGAACCATGTCCATGAAGCCTCTGTTTCTGACCGAAACAAGCCAACAGCAATAGGAAACATTCAGTTGTGTCCATCTGGAGCAATGCATGCTGCCAACTGACCATTCCACTTGCCTGTCAAAAATGATGAGTCTATGCTCAAATATGGATGGCACCCTGCTTTGAACCCATCGATGCAAGGCTTCAAACCCATAAAAAACTTGAAGAACTTGACTTCACCTTCGGCTGATACCTCTGTATCTATCTCCACAGCACTGCCAGGTGACCTCTTTTCCACCTCTGCTTTGAAGTTGTAAAGCATCCTAAATGTATTTGCCCAATCACCATATAACTTTTTGATTGCCCTTTGTTTTGCCTTCCACACTGTGGTATATTTCAGTTTAATGGGGTATATCTTTTCCAAGTCTACTTTGAGTTTCTTGGCAGTAGTGTTTGGTGTTTTGGCTAAAATTGGGGTGATCTTTTCTACAACCCAAAGTTGTGATGTCATGGTTGATACTCTCTGTGAACTACTAATACAAGTATGTTGATTGGGGATTTGGTTAACCCTGACAGTACTTCCATCAGGTTGCAGTCTAGCAGATATGTACCACTTGCAAGGCTTCACACTACCATCAAATCCTCTGCACCTCGCATAAAACATCTTTCTATCAGTTCAAACAGTCTTGGCATCAAACTCATGTTTCACTGCATAAGTCTTGAAACACATCCTAAACTCCTTCATGCTTCGGAACAACTTTCTTACTTCAATGACAGGGTTTTCTTTGTCATACACATGCACCAGCTCATCATCATGTGCATCATCTACTTCATCTGCAGCTTGTTCCATCAATTGTCCATCTACTTCTTCATCAGCATTAGCAGGCAAACTAGATTCGCCCCTCTCCTGCTTATCTCTGTCATTGACTGGAATGCCAAAAAGTTTGGCCATCTCAATGTAAGGCATTGGTGCAATGACCACATCAGTAGGCTCATCTAATTCAACTACATTCCAATCAACAGTTGCTGCAGTTTCAGTTTCAGTTCCAGTCACATGTCCCTCTTCGGCTATTACTGTAAGTTCAGTACACATGGGAATCAATGGCCTTTGTGTAGCCCAATCATCATCTACCATCTGGGCAGCCAATTGTGATGGCACATATCCAACCTTCGAAAAAATCTTCAAATCAACGAGCTCAGCAAAAAAATTAGCCCGTTTGCTTGTCCAGCCGTTTTGCCGATCGATTTCTACAACAATCTATTCACCATCTTCTATTCTCACATACTCTCCTTTCCAATCATCAAACCGCAATAGTGCTACTTCTTGCTCTAGACCCCAAACAATATTCTTCCCAATTTTTTCCACCCATTTCTTCACTGTCATCTCTCCCATGTTCTGTGGAACTTGTGGATCAATCTCTGTAAACTCAACCTCCCATTTAACAATTGTGTCTCTCTCAATGTTCTGTATGCTACCATCAAATAATTTTGCCTTTGATGGAAATAAATTGACTGTTAATTCGAAGGTCCGAGCGGCAGCATCCCCTCTGTCAGTGGCGGACAGTGTGAGCCCCTAAGAAAGAGCCGACGAGGCCACCCCCTAATTGCATGCAAAATTGGATCGGAGAGAGGCACATTACCAATTCGAAGTTGAATCTGGCGGCTCCATCTCAGTATGCCCACGGGCTCCCCTCACAACCTATCGTTTCCACAAGCGAAAATAGAGGAAACGAGCTGAGATCTACGGGCCCGAGTGAGGAACGGGAGGGCGACTAGGGTTTGAATTTATTCACCATTTTCTGAGGACGAAGGCTCCGCCGCCGTTGAGAACGAGGGATCCGCCGCCGCCACCGAGAACGCAAGATCCGCCGCCATCGAGAACGCAAGATCCGCCGCCACCGGAGAAGAAAGGGGGCAGAGTGGCGGGCCCGGCACGGTCGGGCGGCAGGGCACGGACAGCTGTTTTGAGGAACAATTAAGTTGGACCCACATGTCCTAACATAAACGGG
>NW_021273082.1:20344-22949 GCF_002162155.2 Triticum dicoccoides
GCTGGCGCTCGGCCCTCTTCGTCGTCGGTATGTTCCAGTTATATATTCTAGGTAGTATATACGTCTATAACTAATTGATCTGCACCATGGATGCAGTGCTGGAGGTCGCTAGCGGTTTCGCCTTCTACGGCGTGCAGGCCAACCTCATCATGTTCCTAACAGGGCCTTTAGGCCATTCTAACGCCGCGGCGGCAATGGCCGTGAACGCCTGGGTTGGGACGGCCAGCATCCTGCCACTTCTAGGAGCCTTCGTAGCCGACTCCTGGCTGGGGCGCTACCCATCCATCATACTCGCCTTCACGCTCTACGTCCTGGTAATGTCTATAGTTTTAGCTCCATCGACAACAGTTGATTAGAGTGGGACCACAACTCCTGAAATTCGTTTCTACAATATCATGCATAGTTCTAAATCTTAAACTGTAGTCTGAGTTGACATTCATGATCTGGATTGGTAAATGCTGGACATGCTACAAGTTAATCTAGTCAGAATGTAGATTCATTAGTTGTTGATCATGCTCATCTTTTTTTTTACTGGGAGTTGATCATGCTCATCTGATGTAACATTGCATACATATATACATGAAAATAGAATAAAAGAAGAAAAAGGCCTAGAAACAAACATCTGTGTTTTCTCTTGCTCATTTGCTCGAACATTTCCCGTATTCAGAGTGAGGGACCTGCAGGCAACACGATATCGATGGTGCCCTTTTTATGCATAGATGGAGAAAATCTTTATATTGGAATGATAAATCTTGAGTCGTGAATATTTACGGACTATTTCTTAATTAATGTGCAGGGGTATGGCATGATGACTCTAGCATCGGTGCTCCCGGTACAAGGAATCGACGGTTCCTCTTCCCATCCTTGTTCATTACAAGTGGCCTTGTTCTACACCTCTCTCTACCTCATAGCCCTCGCCCAAGGCGCGGACTATCCATGTGCCCTGGCCTTCGCTGCGGGTCAGTTCGACACGAACGACCCTCGGGAGCATGCTGCCCGCAGCTCCTTCTTCAATTGGTGGTACTTTTGCTTAGCCGTTGGTACCACCATGGCTCTCGGTGGAGTTGGATATATCCAGGAGTCCTTTGGTTTGGCAATTGGATACGGTATGTTATGCACCACGGTGCTCTGCGCCGCCATTGTGTTCCTCATTGGAACCTCTACCTACCGCCTATATACGCCCACCTCTGGCGCCAGCAACCCCGTCACGCTCGTTGCTCGGAGCATTGTGTCTTGGCTTGTCAAGGAAACCCGACAGGAGGAAGAAGCGGCTGCTATAGCCAAGGAGGTAGAAGAGGCGCACAGCATGCTGCACCTGTTGTCTATCTGGGCGGCGTGCCTATCCTATGGTATGGTGTTTGCGCAAATCATGACGCTGTTCAACAAGCAAGGTCACACCCTAGACCGTCACATCATTGGCTGCACTACCAGAATTTAGGCAGTTGCCGACGGCCATATCTATGCCGACGGCCCCCGTCGGCCTAGTCCGAGCTATGCCGACAGCTAGCTCCTGGCCGTCGGCGTACAATGGCCGTCGGGCTATCCACGTCTACGTCGAGAGCAGCCGTCGGCACATAACAGCCGTCGGCTTATCCAAGACTACGCCTACAGCTGCCGTCGGCATATATAGGCCGTCGGCATAGATGCGGGCCCGCCGACAACGGGCATCACGGCCGGCTAACGACGTCAAATCTGTGCCGACGGCCGTGACGGGCGGCCGTCGGCATATATACGGGTGACACGTCACCGATCCGGAGCGCACCGACCAGGACCTATGCCGACGGCAGCCGTCGGCATATCCGACACATCATCGATCTGCGGCGCTGTCCATCTGCCCTGGCCGCAGCTATGCCGACGGCTTTGCCGTCGGCATAGTTTTTTTCTTTTTTTCCATATAGTATTATTATTATTAAGCATACAGTATGTGTTAATAAGCATACATATAGTATGTGTTAATAAGCATATAGTATGTTAATAAGCATATAGTATGTGTTAATAAGCATACATATAGTTTTTTTCTTTTTCTTCACTGTTTTCTTTATTATTATTATTTAACTAACTTACATACCGTATGTGTTAATAAGCATACCTACATTATTTTTCGGTTCTGTACAGAGCGGTGTGACCCCCCTCACGAACGGTGCAGCCGCCAGCCGGCAACTGGAATGGGGAACAACTGCATCAGGTCTATACGAAGGGGACTTTGCTCCAAGTGTTTATATATATCGGATGACCGAAGAGGCGGCACACATCTCCGGGGCGTGGTCCCCCTAATGGACGGCGCCGCCGCCGGCACCTGGAGGGGGGAAACAGACGCATTGGGTCTACACGGAGGGGATCTAGCTGTCGGTTTGGCCCCGAATGTTGCTCCCGGGTGTCCCTCTGTGCTGACCTGACACAACCGGGTGGAGAGGCCCACTGGTCAAAGCACGTCTGTGGAAAGTCAAAGGGCTAGATCTCGTGGTCAACCGCTCTAGGGTTAGGCGGGACGGGGCCCTGGGGGGTAGCAATGCCACTGGAGCGTCGCACCGGCCCCTCATACATGCGGGGTGGTGTGGTGGCATGTCCGAAGAGGTGGCACACGTCTCCGGGGTGTGCCCCCCCC
>NW_021273082.1:24630-27260 GCF_002162155.2 Triticum dicoccoides
CCCTCGCCGTGCCGGCCGGGGCTCGGAGCCCTCCTCCGGCGACCCTTGCAGCGGTGGCCCCGCCGCCCGTCCCAGCGACCCCTACAGCGGTGAGATGGATGCCTGCCGAATTTTTTTTGCATTATGTTACTAGTTGTTATGTGCATGGATGCATGGATGAAATTTGTGATAGTTGTTATGTTACTAGTTGTTAAATGAATTAATGAATATTGGTAGATGGATGGATTGATGAATGTTGTTATGTTTTGTTAGATGAATTTGTGATAGATGGATGGATTAATGAATTTGTTAGATGGATTTGTGATAGATGGATGGATGAAATTTTGTTAGATGGATTTGTGATAGATGGATGGATGAAATTTTGTTAGATGGATGGATTGATGAATATTTGTAAGTTTTGTGTTTGGTCATGTTTAGTGTTAGGTCATGTTGTTCCATAGGAGACTTAAATAAAGCTTTTTTTCTAATTTGAGATGTTGTTTCCTGTTGGTTCATAATATAGTGTCAATGCTTCATGTGATATGTGATGACCTAATTTTTTTTCACTCGGTGTAATTAACAGGATTTGTGGGGTTCCATCTTCGTGGAGTGATCGTCGACGTTGGAGGTGTTGGTCCACGATCATCCCTCTCCTTTGATCGACTACATCGGAGGGTGAGCAGCAATTCCATGACCCCGTCCACTTTTTTTCCAGGTCACTAGATTAAATTTTCACATCAAGTCGCGTAACCTAGGTCTTCCGTCCGAAAGGGATGCATCGATAAATATGCATTCAATTGCATATTTATCACCGCAGCTCTTTCGGATTGTCCAGCGCTTTCCACGGACTGCCCGAGGATGTGTAGATTGGGTACGTTGTTCATGCTCTACCCCGTTCCGAGACAGGATTTCGGCGGCGCCTACCTGTTGTTCTCTGGATGCACATTCTCTCGGCATTTTGCCGAGACGTGTATCTGGAGAACAGTGGGGAGGTGCTGCCGAAATTTTGTCTCGGAACGGGGTAGAGCGTGGACAACGTACTCAATCTACACATTCTCGGGTGGGATTAGGACCCATCTTTATCTATTAGAGATGTAGGTGGATTAAACGCGGTAGAAATTGAAAATTTGATGTGATTAATTTAAGTGAATCCTTAATTATGTTGTGTGGGTTGCAAAAAAGCAGAGGATGGCAGATAATCAGTGGATGTACAGTGGTTTTATCCATCGGAATCGAGTAACATCAGAGTGGATCGCGAAAACCGATGTGTATTTGAAGGAGATATTCCGTCGTCCAATGAGAATTATCCCACCATGCCCCTGTGCGAGATGTGCCAGACGTCACCGTAGAAATTAGATGGACATGAGTGAGCATCTTGGCACACACGGATATATGCCAAACTTTGACATGCCGCCGATAAACATAGCCGAGCAGGACCGTGGTAGAGAGGAGGTGATGCGACAACGCATCGATGGATACGAGGACGACGGCGTCAGGGACATGCTAGATGATGTTATTGTTGCAGAAACGGCAAATGCGACACCTTCAGAGAATGAACCGGAGGACCCGGAGGCAACCGCAAAGGCCTTCTTGGAGGTCTTGGCCTCGTCGAAGAAACCTCTTTATGCGGGTGCAAAAATATCTCAGCTGGATGCCATCTCGCAACTGATTGCAGTCAAGGCTGAGTACGGCTGTAGCCAGAAATGCTTCGAAGCATTCCTGGGAGTATGGGCTAACAGCCTCCCTGAGGGTCATGAACTGCCGAAAAGCATGTACGATACAAAGAAAATCATGAAGGCACTCTCTATGGATTATGAGAAAATAGATGTTTGCCCGAAGAATTGCCTTTTGTTTAGGCACGAGTATGCGGATGACAAGTACTGTAGGAAGTGCGGTTCGTCTCGGTACATTGAGGTGGTTGGTGAGGATGGTGAAAAAAAGCAGCTAACCATCCCCGTTAAGGTTCTTCGATATCTTGATTTTATAAAAAGACTACAGCGCCTTTTCATCACGAAGGAGTCTGCCAAAATGATGAAGTGGCACAAGGAAGGTATAAGGTACAACCCAAAAAAATCATACATCCATCAGGAGGGGAAGCATGGAAGTCATTCGATGAAGAATACCCCGAGGAAGCAGCCGAGGCTGGGAATGTCAGAATAGCCATATCAGGTGATGGTTTGAATCCATATGGTATGTCGTCCAATCCATACAGCTGCTGGCCTGTGTTTGTAATTCCGCTCAATCTTCCTCCCGGTGCCCTAATGCAACGGAAGACCATGTTCTTGTCGCTCATCATTCCGGGGCCTGACTACCCGGGGAAGCAATTGGGTGTGTTTATGCAGCCGCTTGTGGATGCTTTGCACCATTCTTGGTACTTTCCGAGGTTGACATACGACCGGGATTTGCAGAGAAATTTCTTGATGAAAGTTTGGTTGCACTATTGCATGCATGACTTTCCCGGCTATGCTCTATTCTGCGGATGGTGTACAAGTGGTAAGATGCCATGCCCAGTGTGCATGCAGGCTCTGCGAATGATTTGGCTGAGTAAGGGTGGCAAGTATGTAGCCTTTGACCTGCATCGACAGTTCCTCCCTCCAGACCATCCAGACAGGGAAGACAAGAAGAACTTCATGAAAGGCCGGGTTGTTCAT
>NW_021273082.1:31264-40221 GCF_002162155.2 Triticum dicoccoides
GAAGCGTATCTGGAGTTACATCCTGACACACCTGACCCCATTGCGGCGCCTCTGGACGACATGGCGGTGGTGAGGATGGGGCCCAAGGAGCACGGTCGGGACGCGGTTCTCGATGCTGTGATCACTCCTAGTATCTCCTACACACAGCTTCGTCGGACCGACCCAAGCCTGAGCCAGCGCACGAGCCAGCCAGTGACTAGTACACAGTCCCTCTTTCAGGAGCAACAATCTGTAAGTATTTTCCCTCTTATCTTCATTTCTCACTTCATTTTCCGCATTTAGTAGTTTTATGAGTTCCATCATGTCATACCGTAGGCCTACATGGAGTACACACGCCAGGAGACCATGGCGTGGCATCATAGGCTTTATGAACACCAAGTGCAGAGGGATAGCCAGATGCAGCAGGCTTTTCAGGATATGGCGGCCGGTAGGTGTCCTCAGTTCCCTACAGCACAATGCCCTCCAGCACAACTAGTGCTGATGAGCTTTGAGGAGTTTGTGGCACAGAACGCTGGCCCCTCGCCGGTTAGTTCATCCCCAATCTATTCACCCGAAGCATGTCATGCCTTTCAACACAGTCATAGATCCTGTGCATATGTCTTTTCAACATGCAGGGAACAGGTGGAGCACTCCGGAGACACGGAGCCCGACCACTCCGATCCACGGAGGCGGAGGCGGTAGCGCTGCCGCTAGCACTGATGACCTGGACTTTGGCCGTCTTGGCGGTGACGACCTCCGCGGTGCTCGATGATGCTTGAGATGTGATGATGATGCTTGAGATGACTTGTGTGTGCTGATGATCATTTAGCTGACTTGTGTGATGATGCTTATGCTTACATTCGTTGATATGCTTTATGCTTGTGTGATGATGATCTATTGTTGTCATGATGCATATGCTTACGTTCGTTGATATGTGCTGATATGTGCTGTTATATATGTGATGTTATCTGAATTGAACTGATTTGAAAACAAACAGAAAAAAGAAAAAAAAATTAAAAGCAAACTATGCCGATGGCTAGGCCGTCGGCATAGGGCCAGCGTGAGCTCCTAGTTGCTGACACATGGGAACCTATGCCGACGGCCTTGCCGTCGGCATAGTTTGCAATTAAGCCGACGGCCTGGCCGTCGGCATAGGTGCCCACGTGTCAGCAAGTGGGATCTCTGTTTGAAGGACTATGCCGACGACATGGCCGTCGGCTTAATTTCAAACTATGCCGACGGCTGGGCCGTCGGCATAGCCCTGGCCACGAGCAGCGCCCGGTCGGCACGTGGCACATCTATGCCAACGGTCTAGCCGTCGGCATAGGTGTGCCACGTGGAGACAAGTCGTTGGGCAGACTTGACGGCGGCCGCCGTTAGGCGATAACGTTGCCGACGGCCTTGGCCGTCGGCATAGATGTACGGACACCGTCGGGATAGGTTTTATGCCGACGGCCTTTCTATGCCGACGGCCTTTCTGGCTACGCCGACGGATATTTTGCCGACGGCCCTATGCCGATGGGGGCCGTCGGCATAGGCTTGTCCCGACGCCCATTCAGGGCTATGCCGACGGCCCTTGCCGTCGGCATAGGGTGCAATTCCGGTAGTGCTGCCTAGAGTTGCCGTCTGCCGCCCTGCTGCTGTTTGGCCCGGCAACAATCCTTGTGTTTATTCCTTTCTATGACAGGGTGTTGGTGCCATTGCTTCGCTCCATGACAGCCAATCCATCGGGGTTGACGTTGCTGCAACGCTTGGGATCAGGCATAGCTATGCCGCTTGCGGCGGTGTCAACAGCGGCACTAGTGGAGTCTCGGCGTTTAAAGGTGGCCCGCGAGCATGGTCTACTGGATGTTGCCGGTGCCGCTGTGCCAATGAGCTGGATGTGGCTGCTGCCGCAACATGTGATGATGGCGACGGCAAGCGTGTTCGCCGAAGTCGGGATGCAGGAGTTCTTCTACGACCAGATGCCACACGAGCAGCGCAGCTTGGGCCTGGCGCTCTACTACATCGTCTTGGGCATCGGCAACTTCATCAGCGTCTTCCTCATCTCCCTCATTGACCGCATCACCAGGAGCGCCGGCGGGGATAGCTGGTTCGCGGACAACCTTAATCGTGCTCAGCTTGACTACTTCTACTGCTTGCTCGCTGGCCTTAACGCTGTCGGCTTTGCCCTCTTCCTCCGGCGCGCAAGCTCCTATGCCTACAACAACAACAACAACAACAACAACAACAACAACAACAAGATGCTTTGCTGACGTCACATGCTTCATAGATTCGTCGAATAAATTTCCTGGTTATTTAGCGTATTGAGTATTTGAGTTACAACCATACTCATCAAATAACTAGGAAATTTATTTATGTTCCCACTTGAGAGTTACATAACTAGCATATTTTTTCTGCTGGTTGCCAATTACATACTACCTCCATTCCAAAATAAAACATATTTTAGTAGGCTAAAATAGCCTATCAAAATGTTATATTCTGGGACAGAGGTGGACAGAGGTAGCAAAAGTGAAGTCATAATCAACATGACGACCAGTACATTACAATATCACTTTAAAGGAACCTTAAGTGCGCCTAATTATTTTTAAAGCCACTTTAAATAATGTCAAATAGAATCATTATTAGATTATTCATCAACATATGACAAAGAGCATACATCAAACTAACGTGAAACCACCACACAACACGTTCAAACCCGACATTGAGTGAAAATCATGCCAGCAAGACCTTCTGCCTGAAAACACACAAAAAACCATCACCTAGACATCGGGAGCATTCGCATACCCTGAGACACCCTCTAGGAGAAACGGGAGCGCTCATACGGTATAGCAGACTCTCGGCGAGAACCTCATGCACATGCTGAAAAAGTAGTCACCGCCGTCTTACCACCGAGCAATTTTCATGTCAAAGATCCACATAGAATTCATCAAGACTCCCGTCAACGCATGCACAGCGACATGCGATGCCACAACCTTGCGTGTGTCTATCGACACGCCTCCACCAACGAGACCCAGCTGCACCATGCCGCTGAAACTCGACGACGTTGAAGCGGTAAAATCCACCCCGCTCGTAACACCCCAAGATCGGTACTATACAGACTTTAACATTTGGTGCTAAGCTCCGCATAATAACGATCCAGAGACGCCCACCAAGCACAAGGTGCACGTAGAAACATACACGCCCACCAAGCAGTGCCATTACACGAGTTCACGATGGAACCACCACAAAAGAAGAGAAATTTTATGATGCATTATAATACACGAGAGCACATGCATTATATGGGCGATCTAACGGATGAGAATAATTGGGCCTTTTTGAGCCCAAGGGTATTTTCGACCTAATTTTTTTTACCTTTAATCAGCCCAATTAGGTCCAGGGGTATTCTTGTCCTAAATTTTTTGATTAAATTAATTGCATTAATAAAGCACTTCATTATAGAGGTCCCATCATCGTGCGTACTCTTTTGAATTTTGGTTCGAGCGGTTCGTCCTCTCTCCTCCTCTTGAGCCCTAACCTCGGGCCCCCTCGATCGCCTCTGTGCCCTCGATCGCCCCCGACGCCCTTGATCGCCGCCGATCGCACCCGCCGTGTCTACCCCTCCTGCTCCTACTCCTTCCCTCCCCCTCCATCGCAAGTCACCCCACTCGAGTCGCGGCGCCAGATCATCCGACAAGCCGCTAATCCACTCCTTCCCCGAGCGGACGCCACGTTCCCCGACCTGAGAGGCCACATCATCCTCATCGACGTGCATCGACTTTTTCACGCCGGATCTTCGCTGTAAGTGCCTAGCCATCTCAAATCTTTTCTGGCCCCTTCTGCATATAGAACCAATAGGGGTTGGATTTGATTCGGGTTTAGGATATGTCATGTGAGGTTTAGGGTTTATCATATCAGAAAGTTGTGACGAGATTTCGGTCGGATTTGGTTAGGGTTTAGGATATGTCATCTAAGGATTGGGGTTTATGTTTTCAGAAAGTTGTCATGAGATTACGATTGAAAGGAAGTGTAAGTTGGATGTAGCTAGGACATATTGAAGAACTTAGTTAGGATTATGTGGCATGAGAAAGTTATCAACAGATTTGGATTCAGAGAAAGTTATTTTGGATCTAGTTAGGAGATACTTTTGAATTGAGTTTCGAGATATTTTGGATTTAGTTAGGAGATAATTATTTTGTATGGAGTTTGGACTTATTTGGATTTAGTTAGGAGATAATTTGGATTTAGTTAGGACATACTTTTGGATTTTGTTAGGAGATAATTTTGAATGGAGTTTGGAGATAATTGATCTATCAGGGTGGATCTATCAATTATTTGAAGGACTCGTGGACTTTGGACTTAGTTAGGAGATCATCAGTTAGAGCTAGTACAATCAATTACAAATTTCTGGATTTAGTCGGGGCATATTTACTTACAGCTTTTGAAGGACTGAGTTAGGTACATGAATCCGATATGAAAAATTAAATCAATTATTTAAGCAGAGTAGTGCATAATTTCGGTAACGTATGCTATCCATCCGTAACATTGACTATCTGTTTTCGCTGGCAGCATAACGACATGGATGATAAAGGCAACGATGGCAAAAACTTGGGTTATACAGGCAAGGGTGACAAGGACATGGGTCATACAGGCAATGAAGGCAAAGGCATGGATGATAAGGACAATGATTTCGTAGCCATGGACCCCAAAGGAATGGATGGTATGTGCATGGATGATAAGGATAATGAGGATGCAGGCAAGGATGGCATAGACATGGATGATGTACACATGCAAGGTAAAGGAATTGATAATAAAGGCATGGCTGGTTCACACCTGAATGAGTGTATGGAATACTTAGAGATTGTGAAGAAGACGTTCAGGACTGAGGAAGAAGCCTACATGTTCTACGTAGGCTATGCGAGAAAAAAAGGATTTGGTGTTAGAAAGGATGATCTGAAGTACAGGGGTCCGGGTCCGAAACAAAATGCATACAAAAGGACATACAAGTGCTGCAAACAAGGATGGCAGGCACTTAAGCACTTTAACAGAGCTGAAAGAAAAAGAACACCAAGAGGTCTTTCAAGTGGCCTCTGGTTCATCAAGAATTTTGTGGACAAGCATAGCCATCTGTTTGTCCCTGCTGACCTGACTCCGTACTTATCGGCTCATCGTAGAATGACTGACACACAAAAGGCCGATGTCATCGAGTATGCTGTCGGTGGACTTCGAACACATCAGATTATGAATGTAATGGAGAAGAATGCCGGAGGTCCTGACAAGCTTGGATTTATAGATCGAGATCTATACAACCATGTTTCAGTCCAGAAGAAGCGCAAGATAGAAGGCAGTGACGCTGGATATTTGCTCACCTATATGATTGCACAGAAAAAAGTAGACGTGGAATTCTTCTTCAAATACACAAAAGACAGCGAAGGCCATTTGAGGAACATATTCTGGGCTGACTCACAATCTCGCATTGACTATGTTGCCTTTGGTGGTGTCGTGGTGTTCGACAGTACATATTGGTCTAACAAGTACAAGCTTCCGTTTGTTCCATTTGTTGGTCTGAACCATCACCGCAACACAATTTTGTTTGGGGTCGGTCTAGTGTCAGATAAGACAGTTGCATCATACCAGTGGCTTCTTCATGTATTTTTGGAGGCAATGTCCCAGACGGCACCAATTTCAGCAATCACCGATGGGGACGGTGCAATGGCTAAAGCAATAGCTACTGTCTGGACCGGAACAAATCATCGTTTGTGCACGTGGCATATCGAGGAGAATATGGTGATGCACCTCCGCAAGAAAAAGCTTGAGGAATTTAGGGAATTCATTTGTCGTCGTTGGGATGTTGATGAGTTTGAAAAAAGATGGGAGGCTTATAAGGTTCGGTACAAAATAAAACCAACAGGCAAGAGGTCGTCATGGGTTAATAAGATGTATGAGCTGCGACACAAATGGGTTGCTGCGTACACAAAGGGTAGATATTTCCTAGTCATGATGAGTAATCAGAGCAGTGAGTCTCTCAACTCAAGGCTTCATGTGCACCTGAACAGGAAGATGCAGCTTGTTAATTTGTTGCAGCATGTTGAGCACTGTGTATCCATAATGCGTAAGAATGAAGCAGCATTAGACGCAGTAGCAACACATAAGATACCCTTCACTAAGCTGAATGCACACCCTCTGAAGATTGCTGCCTCTTATATTTATACAACTGTGATGTTTCCGAAGGTAAATAGTCAGATTGTCGAAGGGACAAATTGGCAGGTCACGGACCGGGTAGCATGTGATGGTTTGGTCGTGTTTGGAGTTTTGTGCAAAGCCCCATATGATAAAGTCCCATATGGCAGGGATGCTAGAGAATTGCAAGCTAAGTAAGGTAAGTATGCTGAGGACTTGCATGCAAAAAAATTGGATGCTGAGGATCCCAATGACTTGGAAGGTAGGGATGCTGAGGACTTGCATGCAAAAAACTTGGATGCTGAGGATCCTAATGACTTGGAAGGCAAGGATGGTGTGGACTTGCATGCCAATAAACTAGATGCTAAGGATCCCAATCACTTGGAAGGTAAGGACAATGAGGAGTTGGATGCAAAAAAGTTGGATGCACAAGGTCTTGATGCTAAGCCTCTGGATTTTATATATCACGTGACTTGTCTATTTATAGGAGCAAGACTGGATGATGCAGCTTGTAAATGTAAAAAGTTGGAATTTCAGGATTACCCATGCGCACATATATTCTGCGTTCTGGATCATCTTGGTGTACGCACATTTCCAAAAAAATTGTCAAGAAAAGATGGACAATGCATGCCAAGCCAGCATTCCCATCTTCGAGGACTGCGAATACTCATGTATGGTCTGATCACATGAATAAGTATCATCAAGTACGCAACATGGCTAGTGACGCTTTATTCACAGCCGTAGCTAGCGATTCACAGTCAGAACATGTGATGGAGATCCTCAGGAGTATATTGGTTGATGGAGCAAAAACTGATTTGGAGCTCCTCAGGAGTATATTGGTTGATGGAGAAAAAACTGATTTGGATGAAGGCCATAACTTCTCTGCTGCTCGCGAATGCTGCACTGATGACACAAAAAATCCAATCAAAATAGTTCCAAAAGGGAGACCAACTACCGAAGAATCGAAGAAGAGGATTAAATCCAGGCGCGAGCGGATGAGAGGGAAAAAAAGCAACAAAGTTAGTGCACATGTTTATCTCATTGTTCATTTCCATAGATGCTTACAATGTTAATATGTTCTCTCTTTTTCTTCAATTTACTTAGGAACAAATCGGGGAAATCAAAGGTCACAAGAAGGAAGAAGCGAAAAGAGAAAGACTAAGAGACAGAAGAAGGCACAGATTTAGATATAGAAGAAGAGGAAGATTCAAAAAAAGCAACGAAGTTAGTGCACATATTAATCTCATTGTTCATTTCCATACATGCTTACAATGTTAATATGTTCTCTCGAAGAGTGTTCGCATGTTTTTCTTCAATTTACGCAGGAAAAAATTGGGGAAATCAAATAGCACAAGGAGGAAGAAGCAAAAAGAGAAGACAGAGTCATATACAGAAGAAGAGACAGAGTCATATACAGAAAAAGAGACAGAGGCAGATACGGAAGAAGAGGAAGATTCAGGTACAGAAGAAGAGGAAGATTCAGATGCAGAAGAAGAAGGAGATTCAGATGCAGAAGAAGAGGGAGATTCAGATGAGGAAGTAGAGGAAGATTCAGATGGAGAAGATGGTGGGCTGAGGAGGGCTAGAAAGAGACCATTGGAGGTTGCAGAAGAGGATTAGGCAAAACCAAACAAGTGGGCATTAGCACAATTGTGCGTACTTAAACATGTTTTCGAATGCCGGCCGCAGATTCATCTATTTCATTTTTTGCAGGAAATGCAAGGGCGCTCCAAATGTGAATGCTGGGAGGACGAAAAAGAACGATGACAATGGTGTGCGAGGAAAACCAGTGAAGTTAGTGTATGTACTTACATGTCCGCTCTAGAAGTCAGGTATTTGGTAGTACTGTGTGGACGTTTCTTAACTTTTCCAGGAAAGACTCTAGTAAGGACGGTAAAAACACGACAAATGGATGATGAAGACAAAAAGGCCTGCTAGGAATGTACCACAGGCTGAGCGAATAAGAGTTGTCAAGTTAGCTTCTGTAGCTATGAAGAGCAAATCAGTGAAGTTAGTATTTTTTTTCTGTTATGGTGTACTGTACATGCTCAAATCTTCTTCGCTATCCTATTAACAAACGTTGTTTCATTGAGGGAAGCTAAAGTGAAGTCGAGACAAGATGTTTAGATGCACAGGGTCAAGCAGAGAAAACAAAAGGATTTCTGGGGTCGAAAAATTGAGAACAAACTAAAGTAGACAGTTTTCCATGCCGTGATCCACCTTATTTCTCATGTATTAGACCTATTTGATGGACTGCCACTATTTTCTAAATTCCTTGTTTGATTGGTACACCCTCATTTTATTATGAACGAGTCGACATGGTAGGCTAGTTATGATTTATTAACATCGATGAAACAATGCATTTTTAGTGAAGTTGGTTTTCTGTATTTTTTTCATTTTTTTACATAATATATTGCAGAAATTTGTTCAAAGTGTAGTCAAATTTTATACTTGAAATATAAAATAGAAACCAAAAAATTATATATATATATATATATATATATATATATATATATAAGAAAATAGAACGTTAATAGAAACCTCGTTTTCAACTAACATTGAAAATCGTTTATTTTCAAATAGAAAATAAGCATACTGATATTTTAAAAATAGCATGCTTATTTGAAAAAAGCATGTTCAATTGAAAATAAAATATAATGAATATGCTGATTTAAAAATAGCATGCCGATTTTAAAAATAGCATGCTACTTTTAAAATTATAATGCTCTTTTCAATATGCTACTTCTAAAATAACATGTTGATTTCAAAAATATCATGCTAATTTTAAAAATAGCATGATACTTTTAAAAATATAATGC
>NW_021273083.1:0-1857 GCF_002162155.2 Triticum dicoccoides
CTAAGTCTGAGGTATCCTGACACCAATCGGATCTGAATCTCGGTCAGATATGAGGGTTGGGACACCTTTCCAAGAGTTATGATGTTGATCCTTTGATGACCCGCTAACATGATGTCATGCCTAGCACCCCCCCCCCCGGCTGGAGGACCTATCATTATAGATTCCTTTTCAGCAAGGTTATCCATTCATCCATGAGGAAATTGTAAGACTTATTCTACAAGTTATTCCTGATGGATCCTTCGTGTTTCCAAAGTCTGATCTTCACCTGAAGACCATGTCAATGCTATCTCGAAGCATGTCAATGGTACTCTGATTTTCAACAAGAGCATTTGAAGCCCAATGCTAAATGTTTCTTGCTCAATTATCCGAACACCGTTGTATGGATAATGGCTTGGAATTCTCTTCCCCTTTCTAAAGGGGTTTGCTACGTTATATCCCGTCATAGATATCATGCTTTGCTTGCCCTTGGGAAGGATATACCCCTGAAATATGTGTTTAAACACATTTTCCTTCCCGTTGTTTTGTTCAAACTTTCTTGTAAACTACTTAACCGAGCAGTGGTAATCCCCTGCTTAGGTAAACACCTCGGTGTACCTTCCTGTCTGGTGTAACCCTGTTTCTACTGTTGATGACTTCCGGTAACCGCCGATGGACGAGAACTTTGCCTATTGGTCCGCCTCGTTCAACGAGCAGGAAAATGGTTCTCTTCGTCCCTCGCCCTTGGTACCGACATTGTTGACAACAAAACCCACAGGCTATCCTCTGACATACCTTGTTATCTTGACCGTGTAAATATTAGCCCTTCCTACTTCTAACCCACATGGTGGGCCCATAACCCACAGGTCCACCGGATCGAAACCTGACTCTCCTGTACGACCCTGTTTCTAGTGGTTATTCCCCACGCTTGGCTTCGTATTTAATTCATGGGCCACCTTCCTAGTGCTCTATTATGGTATCTGACGCAATACCTACTCTCGCTACTCTGAGCCCCTTTCTCACTCTGGTTCAGGCCTCGAGCAACTATCTATCCGCTTGGAACCTCTTATTGTACCTTCGTACCTTACTCTCGATGTATTTTATATGTTCAACTCGAGAGATACTCTTATGCTGATTCTTGGGTTAACCCCCAGATTGTTTCCCTCATAAGCATTATGTCGTAGCCGAGCTGCCCCTTACCTATTCGTAAGTACGATGGAGATCCTGAAGAAAGGATGTTGACTTCATCCTGATGGCTGGAAGAAGAGTAATGAAGACATCAATGTAATGGATCGATCTCTTCGAGAAGAGCAACCAAGACCGAGAAGATTCGTTAGAGCTTCATAACCAGATCTCCCCCTTACTCTCCTCTTAAATCTCGGGACGAGATTTCTTGTAGTGGAGGAGAATTGTGACGCCCGGATAATTAAGCTATAGTAACCCTCACCAAATGATGCCACGTCACCTCGATTACTGTTGTTAATCACGCGTAGTTCAAAACCGATCCGAAATTCAAATTTAAAATAAAGTCAAACCAGTAAAATTTTCAAATGCCAGAACTAAACAGTACAAACGGTGACAAATAAAGCATAGGTAATTATGGTGAAGAAACCACCCTTTTATAAAATGTTTGAATGCTCTAAAATGATTTAAGCAGTAGCTAAAACAACTAAATAAATGCCTTTTGTATTTTATAAAATACTAAACTATTTTATTTGGGGGTTAGACCTTTTTGTGACCGAGGTATAACTAGTAATAATAATTTAGGTGCAACTTTTATGTTTTATAAAACTAAAATAATATAAATCCGTAGAAGAAAATAAATAAAAGAAAAGAGATAAAACAGAAAAACAAAAGACCAAAAATAATAATAAAGGAGAG
>NW_021273084.1:0-918 GCF_002162155.2 Triticum dicoccoides
ACCGACGATCGAAATTACTGCACCGGAGCCTCTGGTGGTCCAAATTACTGCACCGGAGCCTCTGGTGGTCGAAATTACTTCACCGGAGCATCCTCGCTACCCCGTGGACGATATAAAGGAGATGAAAGAATGTCATCTGTATTATCCTATCGGGAACATGTCCATGAAGGTAGCCATCGGCAGTGCTTTACCATGTTTACCTGGAGCACTCCACCACAACAACCCCATTCAAGATGGCTATGCTCGTGTCACGGTGGAGGACATAGTCCAAGGGTTTGAGGACCTGGAGATTGACATTGCTACACCTGAAGGGGAGAAAAGACTTGGAGATGTCAAGCGCCATTTCATTCTATGGCAAAAGAAGTTTATCAAGTTTCCAGGCGAGGCGCCAAGGACAACAAGTCCACCCCCCTACGGTGGTGGCGGTGGCGGTGGCGGTGGTGGTGGTGGTGGTGGTGGTGGTGGTGGTGGTGGCGGTTCACCTACACCTCCGTCACGTCAGCCGACGCCGCCCCCCAGTCCACAACGTCCGGCGGGTGATCAGCCGCCGCCCCCCAGTCCTCGTCCGGCGGGTGATCAGACGCCGCCCCTCAATCCACCTCCGGCAAAGAAGCAGAAGCAGTCCTGGATTATTAACCCGGACCCTTATGTACCTAAGACCACAAAGGTACCGGAGCCATCACTGAAGCCTCTCCCCACAAGGCCTTGGGAACGTAGTGCCGAGGAAGTCGACGCGGCCGCGGCTGCTGATTTGGAGAAATGGAAGGCGGACTGCAAGAAGAAAAGAGAGCCCGAGCCCAAGCCAGTATTTTCTGATGAGCAAAAGAAGTGGGCTAAGTCATTTTTGAGCACACCGTCCCAAGCCGCGAAGAATCTGCCTAACGACTATGCACGTGAACTTCGCAGGCAGGCACTCAT
>NW_021273085.1:0-932 GCF_002162155.2 Triticum dicoccoides
ATAGACAACACCATGTCCCTAGTAAGCCTCTAGTTGACTAGCTCGTTAATCAATAGATGGTTACGGTTTCCTGACCATGGACATTGGATGTCGTTGATAACGGGATCACATCATTAGGAGAATGATGTGATGGACAAGACCCAATCCTAAGCCTAGCACAAGATCATGTAGTTCGTATGCTAAAGCTTTTCTAATGTCAAGTATCATTTCCTTAGACCATGAGATTGTGCAACTCCCGGATACCGTAGGAGTGCTTTGGGTGTGCCAAACGTCACAACGTAACTGGGTGGCTATAAAGGTACACTACGGGTATCTCTGAAAGTGTCTGTTGGGTTGGCACGAATCGAGATTGGGATTTTGTCACTCCGTGTAAACGGAGAGGTATCTCTGGGCCCACTCGGTAGGACATCATCATAATGTGCACAATGTGACCAAGGGGTTGATCACGGGATAATGTGTTACGGAACGAGTAAAGAGACTTGCCGGTAACAAGATTGAACAAGGTATCGGTATACCGACGATCGAATCTCGGGCAAGTACCATACCGCTAGACAAAGGGAATTGTATACGGGATTGATTGAGTCCTTGACATCGTGGTTCATCCGATGAGATCATCGTGGAACATGTGGGAGCCAACATGGGTATCCAAATCCCGCTGTTGGTTATTGACCGGAGAACATCTCGGTCATGACTACATGTCTCCCGAACCCGTAGGGTCTACACACTTAAGGTTCGATGACGCTAGGGTTATAAAGGAAGTTTGTATGTGGTTACCGAATGTTGTTCGGAGTCCCGGATGAGATCCCGGACGTCACGAGGAGTTCCGGAATGGTCCGGAGGTAAAGATTTATATATAGGAAGTCCTGTTTCGGCCATCGGGACAAGTTTCGGGGTCATCGGTATTGTACCGGGACCACCGGAAGGGTCCCGGG
>NW_021273086.1:0-1085 GCF_002162155.2 Triticum dicoccoides
GCTTCACACGTAGATCCCGCCACGACGCTCTGCTTGCAGCTGCACCAGCTTACTGCTCCACCATTCAACATATACACGTATCCGGTTTGTGACTTAGAGTCATCCAGATCTGAGTCGAAGCTAGCGTCGACGTAACCCTTTACGACGAGCTCTTCGTCTCTTCCATAAACGAGAAACATGTCCTTCATCCTTTTCAGGTACTTCAGGATATTCTTGACCGCTGTCCAGTGTTCCTTGCCGGGATTACTTTGGTATCTTGCTACCAAACTTACGGCAAGGTTTACATCGGGTCTGGTACACAGCATGGCATACATAATAAATCCTATGGCTGAAGCATAGGGGATGACACTCATCTCTTCTTTATCTTTTGCCGTGGTCGGTGACTGAGCCGAGCTCAATCTCACACCTTGTAACATAGGCAAGAACCTCTTCTTGGACTGATCCATTTTGAACCTCTTCAAAATCTTATCAAGGTATGTGCTTTGTGAAAGACCTATGAGGCGTCTCGATCTATCTCTATAGATCTTGATGCCTAATATATAAGCAGCTTCTCCAAGGTCCTTCATTGAAAAACACTTATTCAAGTAGGCCTTAATGCTGTCCAGAAATTCTATATTATTTCCCAACAAGAGTATGTCATCTACATATAATATGAGAAATGCTACAGAGCTCCCACTCACTTTCTTGTAAACGCAGGCTTCTCCATAAGTCTGCATAAACCCAAACGCTTTGATCATCTCATCAAAGCGAATGTTCCAACTCCGAGATGCTTGCACCAGTCCATAAATGGATCGCTGGAGCTTGCATACTTTGTTAGCGTTCCGAGGATCGACAAAACCTTCCGGCTGCATCATATACAGTTCTTCCTTAAGATGCCCGTTAAGGAATGCCGTTTTGACGTCCATTTGCCATATCTCATAATCATAGTATGCGGCAATTGCTAACATGATTCGGACGGACTTCAGCTTCGCTACGGGAGAGAAAGTCTCGTCGTAGTCAATCCCTTGAACTTGTCGATAACCCTTAGCGACAAGTCGAGCCTTATAGATTGTAACATTACCATCCGCGTCCGTCTTCTTCTTAAA
>NW_021273087.1:0-2287 GCF_002162155.2 Triticum dicoccoides
GTGCTCTTAGTACTTGTTCTTTCATGTCTGTGTTCTTCGTCCTGAACTTAATCTCATGACCATGTTGAACTCAATGATATCTTTGCTTCTAGTACAAGTGAATGTTTCTTCTTTAAGCTAGTGTAGGTGGTGATTAGATAGCGGTAATGACTATTATGATTAAATAGTGGTAATGATGACTATGATGATTTTTAGCTAGCTAGTATAATGTTGTTGGTGATGATATGATGCAAGAGTTTTTATATTAATATGATGATGATGATGATGATGATGCTGGTTTATTATATCATTTATAAAAAAACTGCAGATTTGTTTCAACTATTTAATATGGATATGGCATATACTTGATCACTTAGCTAGGATCCATGTGCATCTAGTTGAAACTAATCTGCGGTACTTTCACCTAATGATTTAACAACTCATTATAATGTAAAAACAATCTGTAAATTAAATTGAAAACACAAAATTAAAGGAAAAATAAAAAATAACCCCCCCCCAAAACATTTAGTACCGGTCCCCGCACCCGGCCCTGGCTCGTGCCACGTGGCGGCACTTTAGTGGCGGTTCCTACCGAACCGGTACTAACGGGGGGGGGGGGCTTTAGTCCCCACCCTTTAGTGCCGGTTACAGAACCGGCACTAAAGGCCCTTACGAACCGGTGCTAAATCCCGGTTCTGCACTAGTGCTAGGATGATAATTAACAACTAGCTACTGTTGGTTAACTTATCATGTGCTATATTGTTGGCGAGTTATTATATGACTACAAATAATGAGTTGTTATATGACTACGATGAGGAGGAGGAGGAGGTCGTAGTACTTGTCATGTGCTAGAATGATGGTGAGTTATTATATGACTACGGATGATGAGTTGTTATATGACTACGATGATGATGAGTTGTTATATCATTATGATAATGATGAGTTGTTATATCATTGGGTGGAATAAACACATATTAGATTAAAGTATGACGGTTGAGGAGCCTTGACAACCTTAGTTGCAAGCAGTTATTTGACTTCCGAGGATACAACAACCAGCTTATATGCCCCCAATGCAAATTGGACTTAATAGGCATTGCCTTCATTCGACACACAAGTGATTTGTGTTATGAGGATGCAACAACCTCCTTATATATGCCCCTCAATGCAAATTGAACTTGATAGACATTGCCTTCATTCGACATTTATGTGCCGTCCCAACATCATATCATCCTACCAATTCAACTTAGTCACTTGCATCCATCCACTTTAATTTAATCCGTATTTCTTCCACGACCTTTTCATTGCTACAGTATAAAAATTTGTATAACAGTGTATAAATAAAATATAAATATAAAGAAATGAAATACACACGAACATTAGTGGCGTGGGGCAACAACCGGCGATGCTACTATTTAGTAGTAGCGCGGGTCCAACCCCACGCTAGTGCTAGACACAATTCGTAGTAGTGTAGGGCCAGACCACGCGCTACTACTAACAATTAGTTGTAGCGCCCTAGCAGTAGCACGGCCCCCATGCTATTGCTAGCTCTTAACCCCGTGCTACTATTAGGGTTTTCCCTGGTAGTTTCATAGGGTACTGAATAAGCCCGGCGTGTCGGCTCAATGTGGCGGACATGTCTGGACATCCCCATTTATCTCCCACTTATGGGCTGGGTTTTGGGGAGTCCAGACCGTCTGATCATTCGACCCAGCTTTGAGGGAGCCTTTGGGCATGCGTTTTTGTGTCCGGACTGTTTATAAAGATATATGGGGGAGAAATGAGCTTTCCCCTCATAGATGCCACAACCCCTATATACTCTAGATTTAAATTTTGAGAGATATTATAATTTTAGCCCTCAATAAAAAGATATTCTACTTTCAGGAATTTAAACTTTCACATACTCTGGACATTTGTACTTCCAAAACTTTTTTGGGAATAATATCAAACTTCAAAATTTTCAAGCTTTCAAAAAGTTGGAACTTTTCAAAATTTCAATCTATTCAAACTGAAGAATCACATTGCCAAACTAGGAGACACACGTGGTGGCGAGATCTCTGTCAGTCTTCCCACTCTCTCTGTCTCACGCTGGATAAGATATCATAGAGACACAGCAGACGTGGCGAGGGCCCGTTCTGGTTAATTTGTCACCACCCGATAATCAATCAATCGATCCCCACAGCTGATCTGCTCTGCTCTCCTCCGAGCGCGTGAAGGAGCCATGGACCCTCTGCCTTCTCCGCCGCAGCTCAGTGTCCTGGAGAGCGCCGTCGTAGCGCCCCCGCCGGCGCCGGAGACCTCCCTCCCCCTT
>NW_021273088.1:0-1676 GCF_002162155.2 Triticum dicoccoides
TGGTATATTATGGTACTACACATTGTACACGTTATGCATATATATATATATATATATATATATATATATATATATATATATATATATATATATATATATATATATATATATATAAATAGAATTTCTAGTAGAACCAATCATATATATATCATCAATGTCTCACAAACCACCATATTAATTTACACATACACACATGTATAGCTATATACAATTTCTCCTACATATGCATGTTGCCTTCAGAGCCAGTGGCATTAGCCTAATTGGTGCCTTCGGAGCACGATGACAATTGGAAGTGGTTCATGAGGGCGGTAGCGGGTAATAGTATTCTCCCTTCGGATTTATGACCTGGTCGAGCAAAAATCCCGCTATTTCCTCTTGAAGTGCTTCTGCGCGCTCCGTTTCTAGGAGCTTGTCCCGCACCTCTGTGAACTGTTAAGAAGAAGATCAATATGCATGTGTATTAGTTATGTGACTAGATATCGATAATGGTGTAAAAATTGTGAATAGTGTTCTGACAAGCGTACCCATTCCTGTCTTTGAGATCTGCTCCTTTCGAACGCCATCATGCAAATGTTCTCGCAAACACAAAATGCACACAGATCAGTCCCCTGCGCCTGCTTCAGGGCCTTTATTACGAGAATGGAATTTAATTTGATCAGATAATAATTAATCAAGCATGATAATTAAAGATATGACAGCTAGCTAGCTAGCTAGTACTACTTAATTACTTACCTTGGATCGAAACCATTTCAGCTTTGGTTTCTATTCGCCTTCCATGACGCTGATGAACCTTGCCCAAGCCCTGCCCGCCGACAAAGAAAATGAATAAAGGGGTTATTAAATAGTTCATATCATGAAATGACGAACTAAATAGACCGAGATATATAGTTAATAATGATTGAAATTACCTGTTGACTATCCCAAACAAGATGTTATAGTCGCTATTTGCTTTGAGTAGCGAGTCCAGTATTTCAACTGTTCCAGCGTCAACTTTAATGATACACAAGATCCAGTGAAATCTGCATGCACACACGTTTGCATGTCTTAATTAAGCGGGCATATGTAAGCAAAAACATGTAGCTAGCTAGTAGGCAAAAACAGAGAATTTTTAGTACAAGAAAGTGTGACTCACTGGAAGTTGTAAGGAAGTAGTATATCTTCATTGTATTTGAGGCGCTTCAAGAACTCTAGCATGCTGTCCTCTACCTGCTTCTCATAATACTTGTTCATTTTCCATGTGTATTCATTAACGGTGTTTGGGTCAATGAACTCAATGCCATAGCGTCCATCTTTTCTCATTTCATACATCTTCATCCTGCATAATACCACAGAAAAGAATATAGTGAGGATAATTACAGGTAATGATTGATCAAAAGGATCACTACAGCTAGCTTGAGACTTAAATTACAGAAAGAAATCACTTACAGACAATAGCAACTGACGATAGATTTGTCGAGTGCGTCTTGATTGTATAACTGAAACAGTTCAGAATACTCAACGGCCACAGCTTTCTCATGGTAGTAATCATCCTTCTTGACATCCACCATGAGGGACTCTCGATTGAATCTCTTGGTAATGTCCATGTACCATTGATGCAATTCATACATTCTCGTTGGGAGCTTGTTGACATCTTCTGGCTCGACCAAAGGTTGGCCCCGGACATATTTCCGTTTTAT
>NW_021273089.1:0-1082 GCF_002162155.2 Triticum dicoccoides
GCATCCATACCTGAGCCCTTGGCGCCTCCCTCCCTCCCGTGACACCTCCTCCTCTCCCGTAGGTGCTTGGCGAAGCCCTGCAGGATTGCCACGCTCCTCCATCACCACCACGCCGTTGTGCTGCTGCTGGATGGAGTCTTCCTCAACCTCTCCCTCTCTCCTTGCTGGATCAAGGCGTGGGAGACATCGTCGAGCTGTACGTGTGTTGAACGCGGAGGTGCCGTCCGTTCGGCACTAGGATCATCGGTGATCTGAATCACGACGAGTACGACTCCATCAACCCCGTTCACTTGAACGCTTCCGCTTAGCGATCTACAAGGGTATGTAGATGCACTCCCCTTTCTACTCGTTGCTGGTCTCTCCATAGATAGATCTTGGTGTTACGTAGGAATTTTTTTGAATTTCTGCTACGTTCCCCAACAGTGGCATCATGAGCTAGGTCTATTGCGTAGATTCTTGGCACGAGTAGAACACAAAGTAGTTGTGGGCGTCGATATTGTTCAATATGCTTGCCGTTACTAGTCTTATCTTGATTCGGCGGCATCGTGGGATGAAGCGGCCCGGACCAACCTTACACGTACGCTTACGTGAGACCGGTTCCACCGACAAACATGCACTAGTTGCATAAGGTGGCTGGCGGGTATCTGTCTCTCCCACTTTAGTCGGATCGGATTCGATGAAAAGGGTCCTTATGAAGGGTAAATAGCAATTGGCATATCACGTTGTGGTTCATGCGTAGGTAAGAAACGTTCTTGCTAGAAACCCATAGCAGCCACGTAAAACATGCAAACAACAATTAGAGGACGTCTAACTTGTTTTTGCAGGGTATGCTATGTGATGTGATATGGCCAAAAAGGATGTGATGAATGATATATGTGATGTATGAGATTGATCATGTTCTTGTAATAGGAATCACGACTTGCATGTCGATGAGTATGACAACCGGCAGGAGCCATAGGAGTTGTCTTTATTTATTTGTGACCTGCGTGTCAACTTAAACGTCATGTAATTACTTTACTTTATTGCTAACCATTAGCCATAGTAGTAGAAGTAATAGTTGGCGAGGCAACTTCATGAAGACA
>NW_021273090.1:0-40146 GCF_002162155.2 Triticum dicoccoides
CATGACTACCTTGGATATGACCAAAAATATTGCATATATGCATATTTGTCAGGTGATTTCTAGTGCAAACTATTCAATAATCTATTTATGTTATCCAGAACAAAAATACTTCACACACTTTTGTGTTTTGTCTAATTGCAGGTGTATGGGACATTTGTACAATCCACATATGAAGATAAGGAAGAAAGAGATGTTTATTTGCTGTCCAAAAAGTTCTCTCACGTCACTTTTGGCCCAAGAGAAGATAGAGTCCAAGTCTCTCACGTTCTGGATTCAGATTCGGACTGCACAGACATACCTGACTCAAAACGCACACAAGTTTTTCATACGGACTCCGAATTGGGTGATTCTTTTTTTGTTGGAAACTAGATTTCGTGCACTTTCCAACCCAATTGGAATCACCTTCAAATTCGTCCGGAGCATTGAGTTGTGGATGAAACAATCTGATGCTGTAGCAGAATCCGAGTCAAACTACAAGTCCAAAGGTGTTACATCACCTCCACTTGGGCCCATTGGCCTTGTACGACCTAGATTTAATTTTAGGCTGCCTTGGGACGTCCTCCCACCTCCTTGGCCGCCACCCCTTGCTCCTATATAAGTAGATCCATCTAGTAGCTTTTTCCTTGGGATTTGTTTAGTTAAAAGTTAGCCATTGCAACTTCGTGTACTTCGTTTGTGTCCAACGACCAGACCAAGACCGCTTACGGATCTCCACCATTACCAATACCTCATATATATTTGCAATATTCAGATTGCTTTATCATATTCTTGCTCGTTCTTTGATTGCTTGCAGGAATAGACCTTCGTGGTCAGGCTGACCGTGCTTCCGGCATCGTCAGTAACCTCAGGAGATTGGTTTAGCGATTGCTAAGGCGCAACGTCCTGCACGTTTGTAGTCGGATCGTCAAAGTCGTCTCCACCAAATCGATAGTTATCATCTCATCGAAAGATCGGGACACCCCCGCCTCTATCAGGCATTTTGTGAGAGATTTTAGCACCATTGCTGCACCTCTCAATGAGCTTTCAAAGAAAGATGTGCCTTTTCTTTGGGGTACAGCACAGGAAGAAGCCTTCACGGTATTGAAAGATAAGTTGACACATGCTCCTTTACTCCAACTTCCTGATTTTAATAAGACTTTTGAGCTTGAATGTGATGCTAGTGGAATTGGATTAGGAGGTGTGTTATTACAAGATGGCAAACCTGTTGCATACTTTTGTGAAAAATTGAGTGGGCCTAGTCTGAATTATTCTACTTATGATAAAGAATTATATGCTCTTGTTCGGACTTTAGAAACATGGCAACATTATTTATGGCCCAAAGAATTTGTTATACATTCTGATCATGAATCTTTGAAACATATTAAAAGTCAAGCTAAACTGAATCGTAGACATGCTAAATGGGTTGAATTCATTGAGACTTTCCCTTATGTCATTAAACACAAGAAGGGAAAAGAAAATGTTATTGCCGATGCATTGTCTCGTCGCTATACTATGCTTTCACAACTTGACTTCAAAATATTTGGTTTGGAGACCATCAAAGATCAATATGTGCATGATGCT
This sequence comes from Triticum dicoccoides, assembly GCF_002162155.2. Classification (NCBI taxonomy): domain Eukaryota; kingdom Viridiplantae; phylum Streptophyta; class Magnoliopsida; order Poales; family Poaceae; genus Triticum; species Triticum dicoccoides. Next base: position 1,561 of record NW_021273090.1, read on the forward strand.
GATTTTAAAGATGTAATGCAGAATTGTAAAGAAGGAAGAATGTGGAACAAGTTTGTCGTTAACGATGGATTTGTGTTTCGTGCTAACAAGCTATGCATTCCAGCTAGCTCCGTTCGTCTTTTGTTGTTGCAGGAAGCGCATGGAGGAGGATTAATGGGACATTTTGGCGTGAAGAAGACGGAGGACGTACTTGCTACACATTTCTTTTGGCCAAAGATGAGACGGGATGTTGAGCGTTTTATTGCTCGATGCACTACATGTCAAAAAGCTAAGTCACGACTCAATCCTCATGGTTTATATATGCCTTTGCCTGTACCTAGTGTTCCTTCGGAGGATATATCTATGGACTTTGTTTTAGGTTTACCTCGAACAAAGAAGGGGAGGGATAGCATATTTGTTGTCGTGGATAGATTCTCGAAAATGGCACACTTTATACCATGTCATAAAAGCGATGATGCTGTTAATGTTGCTGATTTGTTCTTTCGTGAAATTATTCGCTTGCATGGTGTGCCAAATACTATTGTTTCAGATCGTGATACTAAATTTCTTAGCCACTTTTGGAGATGTTTATGGGCTAAGTTGGGGACTAAACTGCTTTTTAGTACTACTTGTCACCCCCAAACTGATGGACAAACTGAAGTAGTCAATAGAACGTTGTCTACTATGCGTAGGGCTGTTTTGAAGAATAATAAGAAAATGTGGGAGGAATGCTTGCCTCATATTGAATTTGCTTATAATCGTTCATTGCATTCTACTACTAAGATGTGCCCTTTTGAAGTTGTGTATGGTTTCCTACCTCGTGCACCTATTGATTTGTAGCCTCTTCCATCTTCGGAGAAGGTTAATTTTGATGCTAAACAACGTGCTGAATTGATTTTAAAAATGCATGAGTTAACTAAGGAAAACATTGAGCGCATGAATGCTAAATATAAACTTGCTGGAGATAAGGGTAGAAAACATGTTGTGTTTGCACTTGGAGATCTTGTTTGGTTACATTTGCGTAAGGATAGATTTCCTGATTTGCGCAAATCAAAGTTAATGCCACGTGCTGATGGTCCCTTTAAGGTGTTAGAGAAAATAAATGATAATGCATATAAACTTGAGCTGCCTGCAGATTTTGGGGTTAGTCCCACTTTTAACATTGCAGATTTGAAGCCTTATTTGGGTGAGGAAGATGAACTTCCGTCGAGGACGACTTCATTTCAAGAAGGGGAGGATGATGAGGACATCAATACAATTGTTACACCACAGCCCCTGCTGCTATACATACTGGACCAATTACTAGAGCTCGTGCACGCCAACTAAATTACCAGGTACTTTCGTTTCTTGGTAATGATTCTAATGTTCATGAGAATATGATGCTGCCTAAATTGGATACATTTGTTTTGCTTACAAATGAAGGGCCTAGCTTGGAGAAGGATGAACATGGGAGCAAGAACAAGCATGGAGATGATGGCATGCGCAAGGGAAACAAGAACGGAGTTACAAGTGATGATTTCAGGACTTTGAAGCCACCATAATGGGTGCATGAAGCCTTGGACGAAATATACAAGATGCCACTTCATAAATTTCGTCCCGAGGCTATTTTAGGTGCTGCGTCACCTTATTATTGGGCCAGGCCCATGTAATTTCGAAATACATAAGTATAGGCTATTTTTAGAGTCCGTGTGTGTGGGGAAACAAGAGATAGGGTTGATTTCGGACCCCTCCACCAAGGGCCACGAAATTCCCCCCCTCTTCCTCCATATATACAGCCCTTAGGGCATCGTTTAGACTTTGGGTTTTGTTTAGATTAAAAGTTCGCCATAGCTGCAACTTCGCGTACTTCGTTTGTGTTCAACGACCAGACAAAGGCGTCACAGAACCCCACCTTGATCAATAAAGCTTTCATCTTATATTCGCAATATCCAGATTGCAATCTCAGTTTCTTGCTTGTTCTTCGTTTGCTCGCAGGAAACAGACCCTCGTGGTCAGGTTGATCGTGCTCCGGCGTGGTCAATAACCTCTCGGAGTTGGTTTAGCGATTGCTAAGGCGCGACGTCCTCGCACGTTCGTAGTCGGATCGTCAAAGTCGACTTCCACCAAAGTGATATCCATCATCTCATCGAAAGACGGGACACCTTAGCCTCTATCATCAGCAATAACATTTTCTTTTCCCTTCTTGTGTTTAATGACATAAGGAAAAGTCTCAATGAATTCAACCCATTTAGCATGTGTACGATTCAGTTTAGCTTGACTTTTAATATGTTTCAAAGATTCATGATCAAAATGTATAACAAATTCTTTGGGCCATAAATAATGTTGCCATGTTTTTAAAGTCCGAACAAGAGCATATAATTCTTTATCATAAGTAGAATAATTCAGACTAGGCCCACTCAATTTTTTAGAAAAGTATGCAACAGGTTTGCCATCTTGTAATAACACACCGCCTAATCCAATTCCACTAGCATCACATTCAAGCTCAAAAGTCTTATTAAAATCAGGAAGTTGGAGTAAAGGAGCATGTGTCAACTTATCTTTCAATACCGAGAAGGCTTCTTCCTGTGCGGTACCCCAAAGAAAAAGCACATATTTTTTGTAAGCTCATTGAGAGGTGCAGCAATGGTGCTGAAATCTCTCACAAAACGCCTATAGAATCCAGCGAGGCCAAGAAAACTCCTCACTTGTGTGACCGTTTTGGGCTGCGGCCAACTCTCAATAGCTTCAATCTTGGCTTTATCAACTTCAATTCCCTGTGGAGTAACAACATAGCCAAGAAAAGATACTCGGTCGGTGCAAAAGGTGCACTTCCCAAGGTTACCAAACAAACGTGCATCACGTAGAGCAATAAAAACATCACGTAAATGTTCCAAATGTTCTTCCAAAGATCTGCTATAAATCAATATGTCATCAAAGTAAACTACCACAAATCGTCCAATGAAAGCACGTAAAACTTCGTTCATTAATCTCATGAAAGTACTAGGTGCATTAGTTAACCCAAAAGGCATGACTAACCACCCATATAATCCAAACTTAGTTTTAAATGTTGTTTTCCATTCATCTCCCAATTTCATACGAATTTGATGGTATCCACTACGCAAATCAACTTTGGAAAATATTGTAGAGCCACTCAATTCATCAAGCATATCATCGAGCCTAGGAATAGGATGACGATAACGAATAGTAATATTATTAATGCCTCTACAATCAACACACATACGTGATGTACCATCCTTTTTCGGCACTAGAATAATAGGAACATCACAAGGACTAAGGGATTCGCGTATATAACCTTTGTTGAGAAGCTCTTGTACTTGACGCATAATCTCCTTCTTCTCCTCTGGATTGGTACGGTATGGTGCACGGTTTGGCAGTGAAGCACCGGGAATTAACTCAATCTGATGCTCAATCCCTTGAATAGGCGGTAATCCCGGTGGCACATCTTGTGGAAAGACGTCAGCGAACTCCTGCAAAATGTTAGTGACAGCAGGAGGCAAAGAGGAAGGCACGTCCTCGAATGAAAATAATGCCTCTTTGCACACAAAAGCATAGCAAACAGATTTGCTGAAATCTAGCTCATCAATATCAGATTTGGTGGCAAATAAACATGCACTTTTCAATTTAATTTCAGAAGCAACACTAGATGGTTTATTATTAGGCTTCATTTGTTGCTCAAATTCTTTTGCCACAATCTGATTTTCACTCTTATTCTTCTCCTGTTTTGCTTTATTAGCTCTATTAATATCATCTTTCAAAATGGAATCAGGAGTCATAGGAAGCAAAGTAATATTTTTATCCTTATGAACAAGAGTATAGTGATTGTTTCTACCATGGTGTACAGAGTTTTTATCAAATTGCCATGGTCTACCAAGTAATAAGGAACATGCTTGCATAGGTACCACATCACAATCAACATAATCAGCATATGTAGAGATACTAAAATGCACACAAACAGTACATGTTACCTTAACCTTGCCGCTGTTGTTGAACCATTGGATGTAGTAAGGATGTGGATGTGGTCTTGTGGTGAGAGAAAGCTTCTCCACCATCTCCATGCTAGCCAAGTTGTTGCAGCTCCCTCCGTCTATTATGACGCGCACAGAACGTTCCTTCACAACTCCCTTGGTATGGAACAAATTGTGCCTCTGATTTTGCTCAGCTTGTGTGACCTGCACACTCAAAACACGTTGAGCAACTAAACATTCATACCTGTCAGCGTCTTCAGGAGCCATGTATTGCGTCTCATGATCAGAATCATCTCCACCATGTTCTTCACGTGTAATAAGAGCCAAAGTCTCCTCATCATAGTCACTAGCGGACTCATATCCACCATCCGCGGTAGCAATCATCACACGCGGAGATTTGCATTCTCTCGCATAATGATCTCCTCCCTTACAATGACGACAAATAATATCACTTGTGTGCCCTGTTGATGCCATGGAAGAAGAAGAACTCTGTGCAGGCCCAGCAGGTGCGCTCTTGGCAGATAATAGTGGTTGTGCCTGTTTTCTTGTATCACGACTGGAGGAGGCACCTGATTGAGGTGCTGGTGCAGTTGAAGTAGAAGATGCACGCGGTGTCCATGATGAAGGTCGGCCTACAGAAAATTTAGATCGCGCCAATGCTTGTCGATCCTGCACTTCACGTTCAGCTTTACAAGCAAGATGGAATAAACGAGTGATATTAGTATACTCCTTATAGTCTAGAATGGTCTGAATCTCTCTATTTAATCCACCCAGAAAACGTGCAAGCATAGCTTCATTCTCCTCAACAATACCACATCTAATCATGCCAGTTTGTAATTCCTGATAATATTCTTCTACAGAATTTTTCCCTTGTCTTAAACGCTGCAATTTTTGAAGCAATTCACGTTGATAATATGGTGGAACCCAACGCGTACGCATAGCAGTTTTCAAAGCAGCCCAAGTAGTTGGAATAGGATATAATCTACAATGTTCAGACCACCATACACATGCAAAACTATTGAAAGCACAAACATTAGCAGCAACCCGTCTCTCCTCGGGATATTGTAAACATGTAAAACGTTGTTCAGTTTCTAACTCCCAAGTAAGATATATATCAGGAACATATCTACCCTCAAATGGTGGAATATTCAATTTCAGTTTAGGAATATGGACATCATCTCGTACCTGAGGTGGTGGTGCAGGCCTACCATTACGAATATATACCTGAGGTCGACCTGCTGGTGGTGGTGCTGGTGGGTGCACGTAGTTCTGATTTTGATCAACCTCATCCTCATTATCGCTCGCATACTCATCATCCTCCTGGGTACCAGCTGCAGCAGTAGCAGGAGCCAAAGAAGCATCAATAACAGGAACAGGAGCACCAGAAGTTTGGCCATTCTCAATAGGAACACGCTTCGCTCGTCCATACTGATTCGGAAGGATGCGTTGTTGTTGGTGTTGCAGAGGTGCGATAGGTGTAGTGATAGTGATAGAGGCAAAGGTGTCCCGATCTTTCGATGAGATGATAACTATCGATTTGGTGGAGACGACTTTGACGATCCGACTACAAACATGCACGACGTTGCGCCTTAGCAATCGCTAAACCAATCTCCTGAGGTTACTGACGATGCCGGAAGCACGGTCAGCCTGACCACGAAGGTCTATTCCTGCAAGCAATCGAAGAACGAGCAAGAATATGATAAAGCAATCTGAATATTGCAAATATATATGAGGTATTGATAATGGTGGGGGTGTGTAAGCGGTCTTGGTCTGGTCGTTGGACACAAACGAAGTACACGAAGTTGCAATGGCTAACTTTTAACTAAACAAATCCCAAGGAAAAGCTACTAGATGGATCTACTTATATAGGAGCAAGGGGTGGCGGCCAAGGAGGTGGGAGGACGTCCCAAGGCAGCCTAAAACTAAATCTAGGTCGTACAAGGCCAATGGGCCCAAGTGGAGGTGATGTAACACCTTTGGACTTGTAGTTTGACTCGGATTCTGCTGCAGCATCAGATTGTTTCGTCCACAACTCAACCCTCCGGACGAATTTGAAGGTGATTCCAATTGGGTTGGAAAGTGCACGAAATCTAGTTTCCAACAAAAAAGAATCACCCAATTCGGAGTCCGTATGAAAAACTTGTGTGCGTTTTGAGTCAGGTGTGTCTGTGCAGTCCGAATCTGAATCCAGAACGTGAGAGACTTGGACTCTATCTTCTCTTGGGCCAAAAGTGACGTGAGAGAACTTTTTGGACAGCAAATAAACATCTCTTTCTTCCTTATCATCATATGTGGATTGTACAAATGTCCCATACACCTGCAATTAGACAAAACACAAAAGTGTGTGAAGTATTTTTGTTCTGGATAACATAAATAGATTATTGAATAGTTTGCACTAGAAATCACCTGACAAATATGCATATATGCAATATTTTTGGTCATATCCAAGGTAGTCATGTCCTCATCATCCTCCCCTTCTTGAAAATAAAGCCGTCCTCGGCGTTGCTTAATCTGAAATGTGGCTAACAAAAGAGACAAGGTGTACATGTTATATATGTATATGTCATCCATTTTTACTTCCCTTGATTTTTGCATATATGACACATGAATAGATGAGTAACTTGCATAGTTCATAAAATCTAAAGCCAAAAAATTAGCACAAGAAGTAGAAGGCATGAAATATTGCAACTCAGTTTGCACATATAAGTGAAGCTCTTATTCATTTCAAAAGATTGACAATGTTCATCATTAAACCATCCCAACATTGGTGAATAAACCTTACTTGCATCAAATTTACATGCTACAACATGCTTAAATAAGCAAACATGCAATAAGTCATTCAACACAGAATCATCACCAAGATTAGAGGTCATATCAAAATGATTAAACATTGGTTCTTTTGCATCAATAGTTAATTCAATGGGTGCACTCAAAATTGTTGGTATTTCAGTTGTTTGATCACATGGCAAAGTCAAATTATCAATGTAGTCCTCTAAAATAGGTGGTGTGATCAAAGTAGTGGGTAGCTCATCAGATGGTGCATTCAAATTGACAAGGCATTCATCATTCTCATGTAGAGATGGAAGATCAGTACCTTTGTCATTACCTGTTATGATCAACTCAGATGATGTAGCCACTCTCGGGGGCGATGTGTCACATGGTGGAGGTGATGTAGTCCTGACAACAACGGATGTGGTTGTCATAGTATGCCTAGTAGTTGAAGGAACAATCATATCAACTCTTGGAATGTGCACCGTGCGCTTGTTCTCCTCGTGGCCAACACGTCGTTTTATTTCCCGTTCAGCTTTGCAAGCAAGATGAAACAAATGGTCCATAGGATAACACTCTTCATGAATTAGTATCTCTTGAATATCACGGTTTAATCCTCCCCAAAATCTATCCATAAAATCATCTTCACTTTCTTCTAAAGAGGAATGCAACAAGGTAGTTTGTAAATCATCATAATATTTTGTTACAGTTTCACTACCTTGTTTTAAGTGTTGCAACTTCTTAATCATGTCACGAGTATAATAAGCAGGGACGAAAGTATGTCGCATGGCAAGTTTCAAATCATCCCAAGTAGTGGGTATATAATCAGGGTGTAACCGACAATATTCACTCCACCAAACCAAAGCATAACCAGTGAAAGAACCAACCGCAACCTTAACCTTTTTATGTTCATCGAAATTATGGGAAGCAAATATATTTTTTATGTCGAACTCCCATTCAATATATAAAGCAGGTTTAAAACGGCCATTAAATGGTGGTATAGATACATTAACCTGATCATGTGCATTTGGATGTTTGTGCACCTCTCGTGACGGTTGTGGTATTTGCAAAGGTGGTAGCACGTCTCCCGCGATCGACAAAGCCCATGAATTGACTCTGGATCCTGTCATGATTAGTAGAACAAGAAACAAAACCCAAAAATAATGTTCCTATAACTACTAGGATGTGGTGGTAAAACGCTCACAGTAAAGCAAATATCAATGTCTTACAAGTTCTTACCATGCAGCAGGCGGTGATCGGCAACCAGCGGTGTCAAGTAACTCCGAATATTGAGTAAAGCGATTGCCAGGGGAGTGTACATATACACTGTGTAGAAATATGTGGAGCTGGGTTGGCTATATATGGTAGCAAAAGATTTGATAGAGGCAAAGGTGTCCCGTCTTTCGATGAGATGGTGGATTTCGCTTTGGTGGAAGTCGACTTTGACGATCCGACTACGAACGTGCGAGGACGTCGCGCCTTAGCAATCGCTAAACCAACTCCGAGAGGTTATTGACCACGCCGGAGCACGATCAACCTGACCACGAGGGTCTGTTTCCTGCGAGCAAACGGAGAACAAGCAAGAAACTAAGATTGCAATCTGGATATTGCGAATATAAGATGAAAGCTTTATTGATCAAGGTGGGGTTCTGTGACGCCTTTGTCTGGTCGTTGAACACAAACGAAGTACGCGAAGTTGCAGCTATGGCGAACTTTTAATCTAAACAAAACCCAAAGTCTAAACGATGCCCTAAGGGCTGTATATATGGAGGAAGAGGGGGGAATTTCGTGGCCCTTGGTGGAGGGGTCCGAAATCAACCCTATCTCTTGTTTCCCCACACATACGGACTCTAAAAATAGCCTATACTTATGTATTTCGAAATTACATGGGCCTGGCCCAATAATAAGGTGACGCAGCACCTAAAATAGCCTCCGGACGAAATTTATGAAGTGGCATCTTGTATATTTCGTCCAAGGCTTCATGCACCCATTATGGTGGCTTCAAAGTCCTGAAATCATCACTTGTAACTCCGTACTTGTTTCCCTTGCGCATGCCATCATCTCCATGCTTGTTCTTGCTCCAATGTTCATCCTTCTCCAAGCTAGGCCCTTCATTTGTAAGCAAAACTGATGAGGACATGACTACCTTGGATATGACCAAAAATATTGCATATATGCATATTTGTCAGGTGATTTCTAGTGCAAACTATTCAATAATCTATTTGTGTTATCCAGAACAAAAATACTTCACACACTTTTGTGTTTTGTCTAATTGCAGGTGTATGGGACATTTGTACAATCCACATATGAAGATAAGGAAGAAAGAGATGTTTATTTGCTGTCCAAAAAGTTCTCTCACGTCACTTTTGGCCCAAGAGAAGATAGAGTCCAAGTCTCTCACGTTCTGGATTCAGATTCGGACTGCACAGACATACCTGACTCAAAACGCACACAAGTTTTTCATACGGACTCCGAATTGGGTGATTCTTTTTGTTGGAAACTAGATTTCGTGCACTTTCCAACCCAATTGGAATCACCTTCAAATTCGTCCGGAGCGTTGAGTTGTGGACGAAACAATCTGATGCTGCAGCAGAATCCGAGTCAAACTACAAGTCCAAAGGTGTTACATCACCTCCACTTGGGCCCATTGGCCTTGTACGACCTAGATTTAGTTTTAGGCTGCCTTGGGACGTCCTCCCACCTCCTTGGCCTCCACCCCTTGCTCCTATATAAGTAGATCCATCTAGTAGCTTTTCCTGGGGATTTGTTTAGTTAAAAGTTAGCCATTGCAACTTCGTGTACTTCGTTTGTGTCCAACGACCAGACCAAGACCGCTTCCGGATCCCCACCATTATCAATACCTCATATATATTTGCAATATTCAGATTGCTTTATCATATTCTTGCTCGTTCTTCGATTGCTTGCAGGAATAGACCTTCGTGGTCAGGCTGACCGTGCTTCCGGCCTCGTCAGTAACCTCAGGAGATTGGTTTAGCGATTGCTAAGGCGCAACGTCGTGCACGTTTGTAGTCGGATCGTCAAAGTCGTCTCCACCAAATCGATAGTTATCATCTCATCGAAAGATCGGGACACCCCCGCCTCTATCATTTGCAAGCAAGATGAAACAAATGGTCCATAGGATAACACTCTTCATGAATTAGTATCTCTTGAATATCACGGTTTAATCCTCCCCAAAATCTATCCATAAAATCATCTTCACTTTCTTCTAAAGAGGAATGCAACAAGGTAGTTTGTAAATCATCATAATATTTTGTTACAGTTTCACTACCTTGTTTTAAGTGTTGCAACTTCTTAATCAAGTCACGAGTATAATAAGCAGGGACGAAAGTATGTCGCATGGCAAGTTTCAAATCATCCCAAGTAGTAGGTATATAATCAGGGTGTAACCGACAATATTCACTCCACCAAACCAAAGCATAACCAGTGAAAGAACCAACCGCAACCTTAACCTTTTTATGTTCATTGAAATTATGGGAAGCAAATATATTTTTTATGTCGAACTCCCATTCAATATATAAAGCAGGTTTAAAACGGCCATTAAATGGTGGTATAGATACATTAACCTGATCATGTGCATTTGGATGTTTGTGCACCTCTCGTGACGGTTGTGGTATTTGCAAAGGTGGTGGCACGTCTCCCGCGATCGACAAAGCCCATGAATTGACTCTGGATCCTGTCATGATTAGTAGAACAAGAAACAAAACCCAAAAATAATGTTCCTATAACTACTAGGATGTGGTGGTAAAACGCTCACAGTAAAGCAAATATCAATGTCTTACAAGTTCTTACCATGCAGCAGGCGGTGATCGGCAACCAGCGGTGTCAAGTAACTCCGAATATTGAGTAAAGCGATTGCCAAGGGAGCGTACGTATACACGGTGTAGAAATATGTGGAGCTGGGTTGGCTATATATGGTAGCAAAAGATTAGCAATAATCAATTCAAAGATGCAATGTTGAATAAACGCTCAACGACGGTACCGTGCTGGTCCTAGGCTAGACCAAACTAGAGATGCGAGCCTAGAACACTAATGAGGTCACGTCGTAGCACAACTAGCATCAATAAAGGAAATGAAGTAGCTCTGGACAGCAAGATATAAGTGAAGATCACAATAGCAGTAGACCTATTTAGAAGCTGATGTTGAGGTGCCAAATACTGAACTAGCTTCTGCAACTATTTAGATGCGGCTCGTCGCTAGCTTTCATTTGAGTACTCGCGGAGCCAAAACAGACTTCATATGAGGAAGTTATGCCTGTTTCACTGAACAGTGCACAAAACAGATTCCAATCCGAATTCAACTACGAGATTGAGTCTAGATAGATCCGAATTTTGTTTTTTTTTCTCCTCTCTTTTTTTCTCACACTTTTTTTCTTTTCCTTTTTTTTTCTCTGACTTTTTTTTACTTTTTTTTTCTCTCGTTTTTTTTCTCTATCTTTTTTTTCTCTCTCCCTCTTTCCAAAACAAACTAGATAAGATATAGATTGGATCAAGCGAAGATGGGAACGATCTCAACTATGATTATGACAATGAACGGTGGCTAGCACGTGGAGGAAATTGATGGATGGGTGGTGGACAGCGGAAGGGATAATGATGCAGCAGCGACGTGACTAATGTGAACAGAACTCGAAACTCTAAACAACCTAGACACTAAGACCAGCAACTCGACACGACGATGCAACCGATACTTCAACTATGCAAGCAATAAAAAGAAAATTGCAAAGGCTCAGACTGGCTTGGACAAAGGATGAATAGATCTAACTCTTTTTTGTGGATTTTTGATAGAGGCGAGGGTCCCGATCTTTCGATGAGATGATAACTATCGATTTGGTGGAGACGACTTTGACGATCCGACTACAAACGTGCACGACGTTGCGCCTTAGCAATCGCTAAACCAATCTCCTGAGGTTACTGACGATGCTGGAAGCACGGTCAGCCTGACCACGAAGGTCTATTCCTGCAAGCAATCGAAGAACGAGCAAGAATATGATAAAGCAATCTGAATATTGCAAATATATATGAAGTATTGATAATGGTGGGGATCCGGAAGCGGTCTTGGTCTGGTCGATGGACACAAATGAAGTACACGAAGTTGCAATGGCTAACTTTTAACTAAACAAATCCCAAGGTCTAAACGATGCCCTAAGGGCTGTATATATGGAGGAAGAGGGGGTGGATTTCGTGGCCCTTGGTGGAGGGGTCCGAAATCAACCCTATCTCTTGTTTCCCCACACATACGGACTCTAAAAATAGCCTATACTTATGTATTTCGAAATTACATGGGCCTGGCCCAATAATAAGGTGACGCAGCACCTAAAATAGCCTCGGGACGAAATTTATGAAGTGGCCTCTTGTATATTTCGTCCAAGGCTTCATGCACACATTATGGTGGCTTCAAAGTCCTGAAATCATTACTTGTAACTCCGTTCTTGTTCCCCTTGCGCATGCCATCATCTCCATGCTTGTTCTTGCTCCAATGTTCATCCTTCTCCAAGCTAGGCCCTTCATTTGTAAGCAAAACAAATGTATCCAATTTAGGCAGCATCATATTCTCATGAACATTAGAATCATTACCAAGAAACAAAAGTACCTGGTAATTTAGTTGGCGTGCACGAGCTCTAGTAATTGGTCCAGTACGTATAGCAGCAGGGGCTGTGGGTGTAACAATTGTATTGATGTCCTCATCATCCTCCCCTTCTTGAAATGAAGTCGTCCTCGACGGAAGTTCATCTTCCTCACCCAAATAAGGCTTCAAATCTGCAATGTTAAAAGTGGGACTAACCCCAAAATCTGCAGGCAGCTCAAGTTTATATGCATTATCATTTATTTTCTCTAACACCTTAAAGGGACCATCAGCACGTGGCATTAACTTTGATTTGCGCAAATCAGGAAAATCTATCCTTACGCAAATGTAACCAAACAAGATCTCCAGGTGCAAACACAACATGTTTTCTACCCTTATCTCCAGCAAGTTTATATTTAGCATTCATGCGCTCAATGTTTTCCTTAGTTAACTCATGCATTTTTAAAATCAATTCAGCACGTTGTTTAGCATCAAAATTAACCTTCTCTGAAGATGGAAGAGGCAACAAATCAATAGGTGCACGAGGTAGGAAACCATACACAACTTCAAAAGGGCACATCTTAGTAGTAGAATGCAATGAACGATTATAAGCAAATTCAATATGAGGCAAGCATTCGTCCCACATTTTCTTATTATTCTTCAAAACAGCCCTAAGCATAGTAGACAACGTTCTATTGACTACTTCAGTTTGTCCATCAGTTTGGGGGTGACAAGTAGTACTAAAAAGCAGTTTAGTCCCCAACTTAGCCCATAAACATCTCCAAAAGTGGCTAAGAAATTTAGTATCATGATCTGAAACAATAGTATTTGGCACACCATGCAAGCGAATAATTTCACGAAAAAACAAATCAGCAACATTAACAACATCATCGCTTTTATGACATGGTATAAAGTGTGCCATTTTCGAGAATCTATCCACGACAACAAATATGCTATCCCTCCCCTTCTTTGTTCAAGGTAAACCTAAAACAAAGTCCATAGATATATCCTCCCAAGTGATGAGGACATCAATACCATTGTTACACCCACAGCCCCTACTGCTACATATACGGGACCAATTACTAGAGCTCGCGCACGCCAATTAAATTATCAGGTACTTTCGTTTCTTGGTAATGATTCTAATGTTCATGAGAATATGATGCTGCCTAAATTGGATACATTTGTTTTGCTTACAAATGAAGGGCCTAGCTTGGAGAAGCATGAACATTGGAGCAAGAACAAGTCTGGAGATGATGCCATGCGCAAGGGGAACAAGAACGGAGTTACAAGTGATGATTTCAGGACTTTGAAGCCACCATAATGGGTGCATGAAGCCTTGGACGAAATAAAGAAGATGCCACTTCATAAATTTCGTCCCGAGGCTATTATAGGTGCTGCGTCACCTTTTTATTGGGCCAGGCCCATGTAATTTCGAAATACATAGGTATAGGCTATTTTTAGAGTCCGTATGTGTGGGGAAACAAGAAATAGGGTTGATTTCGGACCCCTCCACCAAGGGCCACGAAATTCCCCCTCTCTTCCTCCATATATACAGCCCTTAGGGCACCGTTTAGACTTTGGGTTTTGTTTAGATTAAAAGTTCGCCATAGCTGCAACTTCGCGTACTTCGTTTGTGTTCAACGACCAGACAAAGGCGTCACAGAACCCCACCTTGATCAATAAAGCTTTCATCTTATATTCGCAATATCCAGATTGCAATCTTAGTTTCTTGCTTGTTCTTCGTTTGCTCGCAGGAAACAGACCCTCGTGGTCAGGTTGATCGTGCTCCGGCGTGGTCAATAACCTCTCGGAGTTGGTTTAGCGATTGCTAAGGCGCGACGTCCTCGCACGTTCGTAGTCGGATCGTCAAAGTCGACTTCCACCAAAGCGATATCCATCATCTCATCGAAAGACGGGACACCTTTGCCTCTATCACCAAGGAACACTAGGTACAGGCAAAGGCATATATAAACCATGAGGATTGAGTTGTGACTTAGCTTTTTGACATGTAGTGCAGCGAGCAATAAAACACTCAACATCCCGTCTCATCTTTGGCCAAAAGAAATGTGTAGCAAGTACGTCCTCCGTCTTCTTCACGCAAAAGTGTCCCATTAATCCTCCTCCATGCGCCTCCTGCAACAACAAAAGACGAACGGAGCTAGCTGGAATTGATAGAGGCAAAGGTGTCCCGATCTTTCGATGAGATGATAACTATCGATTTGGTGGAGACGACTTTGACGATCCGACTATAAACGTGCAACGACGTTGTGCCTTAGCAATCGCTAAACCAACTCCGAGAGGTTATTAACCACGCCGGAGCACGATCAACCTGACCACGAAGGTCTATTCCTGCAAGCAATCGAAGAACAAGCAAGAATATGATAAAAGCAATCTGAATATCGCGAATATGTATGAAGTATTGATAATGGTGGGGATCCGAAAAGTGGTCTTGGTCTGGTCGTTGGACACAAATGAAGCACACGAAGTTGCAATGGCTAACTTTTAACTAAACAAATCCCAAGGAAAAGCTACTAGATGGATCTACTTATATAGGAGCAAGGAGTGGCGGCCAAGGAGGTGGGAGGACGTCCCAAGGCAGCCTAAAACTAAATCTAGGTCGTACAAGGCCAATGGGCCCAAGTGGAGGTGATGTAACACCTTTGGACTTGTAGTTTGACTCGGATTCTGCTGCAGCATCAGATTGTTTCGTCCACAACTCAACGCTCCGGACGAATTTGAAGGTGATTCCAATTGGGTTGGAAAGTGCACGAAATCTAGTTTCCAACAAAAAAAGAATCACCCAATTCGGAGTCCGTATGAAAAACTTGTGTGCGTTTTGAGTCAGGTATGTCTGTGCAGTCCGAATCTGAATCCAGAACGTGAGAGACTTGGACTCTATCTTCTCTTGGGCCAAAAGTGACGTGAGAGAACTTTTTGGACAGCAAATAAACATCTCTTTCTTCCTTATCTTCATATGTGGATTGTACAAATGTCCCATACACCTGCAATTAGACAAAACACAAAAGTGTGTGAAGTATTTTTGTTCTGGATAACATAAATAGATTATTGAATAGTTTGCACTAGAAATCACCTGACAAATATGCATATATGCAATATTTTTGGTCATATCCAAGGTAGTCATGTCCTCATCAGGAATGCATAGCTTGTTAGCACGAAACACAAATCCATCGTTAACAACAAAGTTGTTCCACATTCTTCCTTCTTTACAATTCTGCATTACATCTTTAAAATCAGCATCATGCACATATTGATCTTTGATGGTCTCCAAACCAAATATTTTGAAGTCAAGTTGTGAAAGCATAGTATAGCGACGAGACAATGCATCAGCAATAACATTTTCTTTTCGCTTCTTGTGTTTAATGACATAAGGGAAAGTCTCAATGAATTCAACCCATTTAGCATGTCTACGATTCAGTTTAGCTTGACTTTTAATATGTTTCAAAGATTCATGATCAGAATGTATAACAAATTCTTTGGGCCATAAATAATGTTGCCATGTTTCTAAAGTCCGAACAAGAGCATATAATTCTTTATCATAAGTAGAATTATTCAGACTAGGCCCACTCAATTTTTCAGAAAAGTATGCAACAGGTTTGCCATCTTGTAATAACACACCTCCTAATCCAATTCCACTAGCATCACATTCAAGCTCAAAAGTCTTATTAAAATCAGGAAGTTGGAGTAAAGGAGCATGTGTCAACTTATCTTTCAATACCGTGAAGGCTTCTTCCTGTGCGGTACCCCAAAGAAAAGGCACATCTTTCTTTGTAAGCTCATTGAGAGGTGCAGCAATGGTGCTGAAATCTCTCACAAAACGCCTATAGAATCCAGCGAGGCCAAGAAAACTCCTCACTTGTGTGACCGTTTTGGGCTGTGGCCAACTCTCAATAGCTTCAATCTTGGCTTTATCAACTTCAATTCCCTGTGGAGTAACAACATAGCCAAGAAAAGATACTCGGTCGGTGCAAAAGGTGCACTTCCCAAGGTTACCAAACAAACGTGCATCACATAAAGCAATAAAAACAGCACGTATGTTCCAAATGTTCTTCCAAAGATCTGCTATAAATCAATATGTCATCAAAGTAAACTACCACAAATCGTCCAATGAAAGCACGTAAAACTTCGTTCATTAATCTCATGAAAGTACTAGGTGCATTAGTTAACCCAAAAGGCATGACTAACCACTCATATAATCCAAACTTAGTTTTAAATGTTGTTTTCCATTCATCTCCCAATTTCATACGAATTTGATGGTAGCCACCAAATCAACTTTGGAGAATATTGTAGAGCCACTCAATTCATCAAGCATATCATCTAGCCTAGGAATAGGATGACGATAACGAATAGTAATATTATTAATGCCTCTACAATGATGTACCATCCTTTTTCGGAACTAGAATAATAGGAAGAGCACAAGGACTAAGGGATTCGCGTATATAACCTTTGTCGAGAAGCTCTTGTACTTGACGCATAATCTCCTTCGTCTCCTCTGGATTGGTACGGTATGGTGCACGGTTTGGCAGTGAAGCACCGGGAATTAAGTCAAATCTGATGCTCAATCCCTCGAATAGGCGGTAATCCCGGTGGCACGTCTTGTGGAAAGACGTCAGCGAACTCCTGCAAAATGTTAGTGACAGCAGGAGGCAAAGAGGAAGGCACGTCCTCGAATGAAAATAATGCCTCTTTGCACACAAAAGCATAGCAAACAGATTTGCTGAAATCTAGCTCATCAATATCACATTTGGTGGCAAATAAACATGCACTTTTCAATTTAATTTCAGAAGCAACACTAGATGGTTTATTATTAGGCTTCATTTGTTGCTCAAATTCTTTTGCCACAATCTGATTTTCACTCTTATTCTTCTCCTATTGTGCTTTATTAGCTCTATTAATATCATCTTTCAAAATGGAATCAGGAGTCATAGGAAGCAAAGTAATATTTTTATCCTTATGAATAAGAGTATAGTGATTGTTTCTACCATGGTGTACAGAATTTTTATCAAATTGCCATGGTCTACCAAGTAATAAGGAACATGCTTGCATAGGTACCACATCAAATTCAACATAATCAGCATATGTAGAGATACTAAAATGCACACGAACAGTACGTGTTACCTTAACCTTGCCGCTGTTGTCGAACCATTGGATGTAGTAAGGATGTGGATGTGGTCTTGTGGTGAGAGAAAGCTTCTCCACCATCTCCATGCTAGCCAAGTTGTTGCAGCTCCCTCCGTCTATTATGACGCGCACAGAACGTTCCTTCACAACTCCCTTGGTATGGAACAAATTGTGCCTCTGATTTTGCTCAGCTTGTGTGACGTGCACACTCAAAACACATTGAGCAACTAAACATTCATACCTGTCAGCGTCTTCAGGAGCCATGTATTGCGTCTCATGATCAGAATCATCTCCACCATGTTCTTCACGTGTAATAAGAGCCAATGTCTCCTCATTATAGTCACTAGCGGACTCATATCCACCATCCGCGGTAGCAATCATCACACGCGGAGATTTACATTCTCTCGCATAATGACCTCCTCCCTTACAACGACGACAAATAATATCACTTGTGTGCCCTGTTGATGCCCTGGAAGAAGAAGAACTCTATGCAGGCCCGGCAGGTGCGCTCTTGGTAGATAATGGTGGTTGTTCCTGTTTTCTTGTATCACGGCTGTAGGAGGCACCTGATTGAGGTGCTGGTGCAGTTGAAGTAGAAGATGCACGCGGCGTCCATGAGGAAGGTCGGCCTGCAGAAAAGTTAGTTCGCGCCAATGCTTGTCGATCCTGCACTTCACGTTCAGCTTTACAAGCAAGATGGAATAAACGAGTGATATTAGTATACTCCTTATAGTCTAGAATGGTCTGAATCTTTCTATTTAATCCACCCAGAAAACGTGCAAGCATAGCTTCATTCTCCTCAATAATACCACATCGAATCATGCCAGTTTGTAATTCCTGATAATATTCTTCTACAGAATTTTTTCCTTGTCTTAAACGCTGCAATTTTTTAAGCAATTCACGTTGATAATATGGTGGAACCCAACGCGTACGCATAGCGGTTTTCAAAGCAGCCCAAGTAGTTGGAATAGGATATAATCTACAATGTTCAGACCACCAGACACATGCAAAACTAGTGAAAGCACAAACAGCAGCAGCAACCCGTCTCTCCTCGGGATATTGTAAACATGTAAAACGTTGTTCAGTTTCTAACTCCCAAGTAAGATATATATCAGGAACATATCTACCCTCAAATGGTGGAATATTCAATTTCAGTTTAGGAATATGGACATCATCTCGTACCTGAGGTGGTGGTGCGGGCCTACCATTACGAATATATACCTGAGGTCGACCTGGTGGTGGTGGTGCTGGTGGCTGCACGTAGTTCGGATTTTGATCAACCTCATCCTCATAATCTCCCACATAATCATCATCCTCCTGGGTACCAGCAGCAGTAGTAGCAGGAGCCAAAGAAGCACCAACAGCAGTAGCAGCGGCACCAGAATTTTGTCCTGGCTCAATAGGAACACGCTGTGCTCGTCCATACTGATTCGGAAGGGGGCGTAGTTGTTGTTGTTGCAGAGGTTCGACAGGTGCAGCCGGTGGTGGAAGACGCGCAAGCAGTTCATTAAATCTGTTATCGAGCTTTGTTTCGAACGTCTTCTCAAGGCCAGTAATCTTCTCCATGTCCTCTTCAAAATTGTTCAACACATCTTGCACCTGTTCAGTCATCATTTGCTGAAACTTATCATGAAGCTCCTTGTTCGATAAGTTCTCCCAGTCAATCTCGTCGGCTTGTGATCCTGGCATGGTTAGCAGCAATAGAAACACACAAGAATATGATCCTACAGACTACTAAGAAGTTGTGGTGGTGTATCACAAACCCGTCAAGCAAACCTCAAATTCTTACCAGTTCTTACCCAGCAGCAGGTGGTGATCGGCAACCGTTGTAGTCAAAACTTCTCAAAGCTTGGATAGAGCGATTACCAGGGAAAGTCAAATGCACGACGTAGATGTATGTGGAGCTGGGAAGGCTTATAGTATGGTAGCAAAAAGGGTCAGCAATAATCAATTCAGAGATGCAAAGTTGAATAAACGCTCAACGACGGTACTGTGCTGGTCCTAGGCTAGACCGTGCTAGAGACGCGAGCCTAGAACACTAACAAAATCACGGCGCTGCACGTAAACAAGGGAAAAGCACACTCTCGAATTTTTTTTTCGCTCTTTTTTTGCGCTGCTCTTTTTTTTTTGCAAAAAATCACTATAATGGCGAGTGTCTCAAAACTCTTCCCAGGTCAAACTGACAGGATGGGCACGAAACTTTTGTGACCAAATTTTTTTTTGACTGGCCGGACCCAAAAACTGGAAACGGGTCAAAAAAAACTTTCTATAACGGCGACTGTCTCAATACGCTTAGAAACACCTAAAAATAGGATAGCCAGAAAATTTTTTGTCAAGTGCGTTTTCCGAAAATTTTGGGCCTAAATGGAGGGTGGTTTCCGGACTCTTTTTTTTTTGGAAACCAACCTCTTCTACGGACGGCAAAAGATTGCTGGAATCTGAAACCTACTCAGACAAGGAAACACGAATCGGAAATTAGATGGATCCCGAAAACAAACCTAATATGCAAGGAACTCGGATTGGTGGTGGAAATATGGTGGTGGTATATGGCAGCGGTGGTAGTATATGGATATGGATCGGTGGTGGTATATGGAGACGGATTGGTGGTGGTATATGGATACGGATTCGGAGCGGTGGCGGATAAGCGGTGGTGGTAGATGGCAGGGGCGATGATGATGGTGCGGCGGCGGCGTGACAACTTATGACCAGAACTCGAAACTCTAAAAGACTAGACTCTAAGACCAGCAACTAGACACGATGATGCAACCGCAAATTCAACAAAGCAAAACCCTAAAAAGATTATGCAAAGGCTCAGATTGGTTCGGATATGATGAACTAACCCTAATTTTTTTGTGGCTTTTTCGTGGACTGTAGGTATGAAGAACAGACTCGATCTAAACTACGAAAAACTGTAAAATCTCACCGAGCAACCTGGAAATCTGATACCACTTGATAGAGGCAAAGGTGTCCCGTCTTTCGATGAGATGATGGATATCGCTTTGATGGCAGCCGACTTTGACGATCCGACTACGAACGTGCGAGGACGTCGCGCCTTAGCAATCGCTAAACCAACTCCAAGAGGTTATTCACCACGCCGGAGCACGATCAACCTGACCACGAGGGTCTGTTTCCTGCGAGCAAACGAAGAACAAGCAAGAAAATGAGATTGCAATCTGGATATTGCGAATATAAGATGAAAGCTTTATTGATCAAGGTGGGGTTCTGTGACGCCTTTGTCTGGTCGTTGAACACAAACGAAGTACGCGAAGTTGCAGCTATGGCGAACTTTTAATCTAAACAAAACCCAAAGTCTAAACGATGCCCTAAGGGCTGTATATATGGAGGAAGAGGGGGGAATTTCGTGTCCCTTGGTGGAGGGGTCCGGAATCAACCCTATCTCTTGTTTCCCCACACATACGGACTCTAAAAATAGCCTATACTTATGTATTTCGAAATTACATGGGCCTGGCCCAATAATAAGGTGACGCAACACCTATAATAGCCTCGGGACGAAATTTATGAAGTGGCATCTTGTATATTTCGTCCTAGGCTTCATGCACCCATTATGGTGGCTTCAAAGTCCTGAAATCATCACTTGTAACTCCGTTCTTGTTCCCCTTGCGCATGCCATCATCTCCATGCTTGTTCTTGCTCCAATGTTCATCCTTCTCCAAGCTAGGCCCTTCATTTGTAAGCAAAACAAATGTATCCAATTTAGGCAGCATCATATTCTCATGAACATTAGAATCATTACCAAGAAACGAAAGTACCTGGTAATTTAGTTGGCGTGCACGAGCTCTAGTAATTGGTCCAGTATGTATAGCAGCAGGGGCTGTGGGTGTAACAATTGTATTGATGTCCTTATCAGAAAGCATAGTATAGCGACGAGACAATGCATCAGCAATAACATTTTCTTTTCCCTTCTTGTGTTTAATGACATAAGGGAAAGTCTCAATGAATTCAACCCATTTAGCATGTCTACGATTCAGTTTAGCTTGACTTTTAATATGTTTCAAAGATTCATGATCAGAATGTATAACAAATTCTTTGGGCCATAAATAATGTTGCCATGTTTCTAAAGTCCGAACAAGAGCATATAATTCTTTATCATAAGTAGAATAATTCAGACTAGGCCCACTCAATTTTTCAGAAAAGTATGCAACAGGTTTGCCATCTTGTAATAACACACCTCCTAATCCAATTCCACTAGCATCGCATTCAAGCTCAAAAGTCTTATTAAAATCAGGAAGTTGGAGTAAAGGAGCATGTGTCAACTTATCTTTCAATACCGTGAAGGCTTCTTCCTGTGCGGTACCCCAAAGAAAAGACACATCTTTCTTTGTAAGCTCATTGAGAGGTTCAGCAATGGTGCTGAAATCTCTCACAAAACGCCTATAGAATCCAGCGAGGCCAAGAAAACTCCTCACTTGTGTGACCGTTTTGGGCTGCGGCCAACTCTCAATAGCTTCAATCTTGGCTTTATCAACTTCAATTCCCTGTGGAGTAACAACATAGCCAAGAAAAGATACTCGGTCGGTGCAAAAGGTGCACTTCCCAAGGTTACCAAACAAACGTGCATCACGTAGAGCAATAAAAACAGCACGTAAATGTTCCAAATGTTCTTCCAAAGATCTGCTATAAATCAATATGTCATCAAAGTAAACTACCACAAATCGTCCAATGAAAGCACGTAAAACTTCGTTCATTAATCTCATGAAAGTACTAGGTGCATTAGTTAACCCAAAAGGCATGACTAACCACTCATATAATCCAAACTTAGTTTTAAATGCTGTTTTCCATTCATCTCCCAATTTCATACGAATTTGATGGTAGCCACTACGCAAATCAACTTTGGAGAATATTGTAGAGCCACTCAATTCATCAAGCATATCATCTAGCCTAGGAATAGGATGACGATAACGAATAGTAATTAATGCCTCTACAATCAACACACATACGTGATGTACCATCCTTTTTCGGCACTAGAATAATAGGAACAACACAAGGACTAAGGGATTCACGTATATAACCTTTGTCGAGAAGCTCTTGTACTTGACGCATAATCTCCTTCGTCTCCTCTGGATTGGTACGGTATGGTGCACGGTTTGGCAGTGAAGCACCGGGAATTAAGTCAATCTGATGCTCAATCCCTCGAATAGGCGGTAATCCCGGTGGCACGTCTTGTGGAAAAACGTCAGCGAACTCCTGCAAAATGTTAGTGACAACAGGAGGCAAAGAGGAAGGCACGTCCCCGAATGAAAATAATGCCTCTTTGCACACAAAAGCATAGCAAACAGATTTGCTGAAATCTAGCTCATCAATATCAGATTTGGTGGCAAATAAACATGCACTTTTCAATTTAATTTCAGAAGCAACACTAGATGGTTTATTATTAGGCTTCATTTGTTGCTCAAATTCTTTTGCCACAATCTGATTTTCACTCTTATTCTTCTCCTGTTTTGCTTTATTAGCTCTATTTATATCATCTTTCAAAATGGAATCAGGAGTCATAGGAAGCAAAGTAATATTTTTATCCTTATGAACAAGAGTATAGTGATTGTTTCTACCATGGTGTACAGAATTTTTATCAAATTGCCATGGTCTACCAAGTAATAAGGAACATGCTTGCATAGGTACCACATCACAATCAACATAATCAGCATATGTAGAGATACTAAAATGCACACGAACAGTACGTGTTACCTTAACCTTGCCGCTGTTGTTGAATCATTGGATGTAGTAAGGATGTGGATGTGGTCTTGTGGTGAGAGAAAGCTTCTCCACCATCTCCATGCTAGCCAAGTTGTTGCAGCTCCCTCCGTCTATTATGACGCGCACATAACGTTCCTTCACAACTCCCTTGGTATGGAACAAATTGTGCCTCTGATTTTGCTCAGCTTGTGTGACCTGCACACTCAAAACACATTGAGCAACTAAACATTCATACCTGTCAGCGTCTTCAGGAGCCATGTATTGCGTCTCATGATCAGAATCATCTCCACCATGTTCTTCACGTGTAATAAGAGCCAAAGTCTCCTCATCATAGTCACTAGCGGACTCATATCCACCATCCGCGGTAGCAATCATCACAGGCGGAGATTTGCATTCTCTCGCATAATGACCTCCTCCCTTACAACGATGACAAATAATATCACTTGTGTGCCCTGTTGATGCCATGAAAGAAGAAGAATGCTGTGCAGGCCCCGCAGGTGCGCTCTTGGCAGATAATGGTGGTTGTGCCTGTTTTCTTGTATCACGGCTGGAGGTGGCACCCGATGGAGGTGCTGGTGCAGTTGAAGTAGAAGATGCACGTGGTGTCCATGATGAAGGTCGTCCTGCAGAAAAGTTAGTTCGCCCCAATGCTTGTCGATCCTGCACTTCACGTTCAGCTTTACAAGCAAGATGGAATAAACGAGTGATGTTAGTATACTCCTTATAGTCTAGAATGGTCTGAATATCTCTATTTAATCCACCCAGAAAACGTGCAAGCATAGCTTCATTCTCCTCAACAATACCACATCTAATCATGCCAGTTTGTAATTCCTGATAATATTCTTCTACAGAATTTTTCCCTTGTCTTAAACGCTGCAATTTTTGAAGCAATTCACGTTGATAATATGGTGGAACCCAACGCGTACGCATAGCAGTTTTCAAAGCAGCCCAAGTAGTTGGAATAGGATATAATCTACAATGTTCAGACCACCATACACATGCAAAACTAGTGAAAGCACAAACAGCAGCAGCAACTCGTCTCTCCTCAGGATATTGTAAACAAGTAAATCGTTGTTCAGTTTCTAACTCCCAAGTAAGATATATATCAGGAACATATCTACCCTCAAATGGTGGAATATTCAATTTCAGTTTAGGAATATGGACATCATCTCGTACCTGAGGTGGTGGTGCAGGCCTACCATTACGAATATATACCTGAGGTCGACCTGGTGGTGGTGGTGCTGGTGGCTGCACGTAGTTCGGATTTTGATCAACCTCATCCTCATAATCTCCCACATAATCATCATCCTCCTGGGTACCAGCAGCAGCAGTAGCAGGAGCCAAAGAAGCACCAACAGTAGTAGCAGCGGCACCAGAATTTTGTCCTGGCTCAATAGGAACACGCTGTGCTCGTCCATACTGATTCGAAAGGGGGCGTAGTTGTTGTTGTTGCAGAGGTGCGACAGGTGCAGCCGGTGGTGGAAGACGTGCAAGCAGTTCATTAAATCTGTTATCGAGCTTTGTTTCGAACGTCTTCTCAAGGCCAGTAATCTTCTCCATGGCCTCTTCAAAATTGTTCAGCACATCTTGCACCTGTTCAGTCATCATTTGCTGAAACTTATCATGAAGCTCCTTGTTCGATAAGTTCTCCCAGTCAATCTCGTCGGCTTGTGATCCTGGCATGGTTAGCAGCAATAGAAACACACAAGAATATGATCCTACAGACTACTAAGAAGTTGTGGTGGTGTATCACAAACCCGTCAAGCAAACCTCAAATTCTTACCAGTTCTTACCCAGCAGCAGGTGGTGATCGGCAACTGTTGTAGTCAAAACTTCTCAAAGCTTGGATAGAGCGATTACCAGGGAAAGTCAAACGCACGACGTAGACGTATGTGGAGCTGGGAAGGCTTATAATATGGTAGCAAAAAGGGTCAGCAATAATCAATTCAGAGATGCAAAGTTGAATAAACGCTCAACGACGGTACTGTGCTGGTCCTAGGCTAGACCGTGCTAGAGACGCGAGCCTAGAACACTAACAAAATCATGGCGCTGCACGTAAACAAGGGAAAAGCACACTCTCGATTTTTTTTTCGCTCTTTTTTTTTGCGAAAAATCACTATAATGGCGAGTGACTCAAAACTCTTCCCAGGTCAAACTGATAGGATGGGCACGAAATTTTTGTGACCAAATTTTTTTTTTGACTGCCCGGACCCAAAAACTGGAAACGGGTCAAAAAAAACTTTCTATAACGGCGACTGTCTCAATACGCTTAGAAACACCTAAAAATAGGATAGCCAGAAACTTTTTTGTCAAGTGCGTTTTCCATAAATTTTGGGCCTAAACGGAGGGTGGTTTCCGGACTCTTTTTTTTTTGGAAACCAACCTCTTCTACGGACGGCAAAAGATTGCTGGAATCCGAAACCTACTCAGACAAGGAAACACGAATTGGAAATTAGATGGATCCCGAAAACAAACCTAATATGCAAGGAACTCGGATTGGTGGTGGATATATGGTGGTGGTATATGGCAGCGGTGGTGGTAGCGGTGGTAGTATATGGATATGGATTGGTGGTGGTATATGGACACGGATTGGTGGTGGTATATGGATACGGATTCGGAGCGGTGGCGGATAAGCGGTGGTGGTAGATGGCAGGGGCGATGATGATGGTGCGGCGGCGGCGTGACAACTTGATAGAGGCGGGGTGTCCCGATCTTTCGATGAGATGATAACTATCGATTTGGTGGAGACGACTTTGACGATCCGACTACAAACGTGCAACGACGTTGTGCCTTAGCAATCGCTAAACCAACTCCGAAAGGTTATTGACCACGCCGGAGCACGATCAACCTGACCACGAAGGTCTATTCCTGCAAGCAATCGAAGAACAAGCAAGAATATGATAAAAGCAATCTGAATATCGCGAATATGTATGAAGTATTGATAATGGTGGGGATCCGAAAAGTGGTCTTGGTCTGGTCGTTGGACACAAACGAAGCACACGAAGTTGCAATGGCTAACTTTTAACTAAACAAATCCCAAAGAAAAAGCTACTAGATGGATCTACTTATATAGGAGCAAGGGGTGGCGGCCAAGGAGGTGGGAGGACGTCCCAAGGCAGCCTAAAACTAAATCTAGGTCGTACAAGGCCAATGGGCCCAAGTGGAGGTGATGTAACACCTTTGGACTTGTAGTTTGACTCGGATTCTGCTGCAGCATCAGATTGTTTCGTCCACAACTCAACGCTCCGGACGAATTTGAAGGTGATTCCAATTGGGTTGGAAAGTGCACGAAATCTAGTTTCCAACAAAAAAAGAATCACCCAATTCGGAGTCCGTATGAAAAACTTGTGTGCGTTTTGAGTCAGGTATGTCTGTGCAGTCCGAATCTGAATCCAAAACGTGAGAGACTTGGACTCTATCTTCTCTTGGGCCAAAAGTGACGTGAGAGAACTTTTTGGACAGCAAATAAACATCTCTTTCTTCCTTATCTTCATATGTGGATTGTACAAATGTCCCATACACCTGCAATTAGACAAAACACAAAAGTGTGTGAAGTATTTTTGTTCTGGATAACATAAATAGATTATTGAATAGTTCGCACTAGAAATCACCTGACAAATATGCATATATGCAATATTTTTGGTCATATCCAAGGTAGTCATGTCCTCATCATCCTCCCCTTCTTGAAAATAAAGCCGTCCTCGGCGTTGCTTAATCTGAAATGTGGCTAACAAAAGAGACAAGGTGTACATGTTGTATATGTATATGTCATCCATTTTTACTTCCCTTGATTTTTGCATATATGACACATGAATAGAGGAGTAACTTGCATAGTTCATAAAATCTAAAGCCAAAAAATTAGCACAAGAAGTAGAAGGCATGAAAATATTGCAACTCAGTTTGCACATATAAGTGAAGCTCTTATTCATTTCAAAAGATTGACAATGTTCATCATTAAACCATCCCAACATTGGTGAATAAACCTTACTTGCATCAAATTTACATGCTACAACATGCTTAAATAAGCAAACATGTAATAAGTCATTCAACACAGAATCATCACCAAGATTAGAGGTCATATCAAAATGATTAAACATTGGTTCTTTTGCATCAATAGTTAATTCAATGGGTGCACTCAAAATTGTTGGTATTTCAGTTGTTTGATCACATGGCAAAGTCAAATTATCAACGTAATCCTCTAAAATAGGTGGTGTGATCAAAGTAGTGGGTATCTCATCAGATGGTGCATTCAAATTGACAAGGCATTTATCATTCTCATGTAGAGATGGAAGATCAGTACCTTTGTCATTACCTCTTATGATCAACTCAGATGATGTAGCCACTCTCGGGGGCGATGTGTCACATTGTGGAGGTGATGTAGTCCTGACAACAACGGATGTGGTTGTCATAGTATGCCTAGTAGTTGAAGGAACAATCATATCAACTCTTGGAATGTGCACCGTGCGCTTGTTCTCCTCATGGCCAACACGTCGTTTTATTTCCTGTTCAGCTTTGCAAGCAAGATGAAACAAATGGTCCATAGGATAACACTCTTCATGAATTAGTATCTCTTGAATATCACGGTTTAATCCTCCCCAAAATCTATCCATAAAATCATCTTCACTTTCTTCTAAAGAGGAATGCAACAAGGTAGTTTGTAAATCATCATAATATTTTGTTACAGTTTCACTACCTTGTTTTAAGTGTTGCAACTTCTTAATCATGTCACGAGTATAATAAGCAGGGACGAAAGTATGTCGCATGGCAAGTTTCAAATCATCCCCAGTAGTAGGTATATAATCAGGGTGTAACCGACAATATTCACTCCACCAAACCAAAGCATAACCAGTGAAAGAACCAACCGCAACCTTAACCTTTTTATGTTCATTGAAATTATGGGAAGCAAATATATTTTTTATGTCAAACTCCCATTCAATATATAAAGCAGGTTTAAAACGGCCATTAAATGGTGGTATAGATACATTAACCTGATCATGTGCATTTGGATGTTTGTGCACCTCTCGTGACGGTTGTGGTATTTGCAAAGGTGGTGGCACGTCTCCCGCGATCGATAAAGCCCATGAATTGACTCTGGATCCTGTCATGATTAGTAGAACAAGAAACAAAACCCAAAAATAATGTTCCTATAACTACTAGGATGTGGTGGTAAAACGCTCACAATAAAGCAAATATCAATGTCTTACAAGTTCTTACCATGCAGCAGGCGGTGATCGGCAACCAGCGGTGTCAAGTAACTCCGAATATTGAGTAAAGCGATTGCCAGGGGAGCGTACATATACACGGTGTAGAAATATGTGGAGCTGGGTTGGCTATATATGGTAGCAAAAGATTAGCAATAATCAATTCAAAGATGCAATGTTGAATAAACGCTCAACGACGGTACTGTGCTGGTCCTAGGCTAGACCGGACTAGAGACGCGAGCCTAGAACACTAATGAGGTCACAGCGTAGCACAACTAGCATCAATGAAGGACACTAAGTAGCTCTTGACAGCAAGATATAAGTGAAGATCACAACGGCAGTGAAGATAATGATGAAAAACAACTGCCAAGCAGGATATACAACAACTCTCTCTCCAACTTTCCTCTTGAAAATTTTGGGACAATTTTCTGACAAATTCTTTCAAAGAATGCTACTAACTCAAGCTTTCCAATGCAAAAAGAATCACTCAATTCCGAGTTAATATGAGGAGTCAAAGAATTCTAAAACTGGCCTGAAAAATTGGAACAAGCTGTGTTCACGAACTTCGGAGGGCAAAAAGACCTATTTAGAAGCCGATTTTGAGGTTTCAAATATTGAACTCTCTTCTGCAACTATTTAGATGCGGCTCGTCGTTATCTTCAATTTGAGTACTCACGGAGCCAAAACGGACTTTGTATGAGGAAGATACACCTGTTTTACTGAACAGTGCGCAAAACAGATTCCAATCCGAATTCAGGTACGAGATTGATTCTAGATAGATCCAATTTTTTTTCTTCTCTCTTTTTTTTCTCACGCTTTTTTTTTCTTCTCTCTCTTTTTCTTTTTTTTTTCCTTTTTTCTCTTTTTTTTCTCTATCTTTTTTTTTCTTTCCAAGACAAACTAGATAAGATGCAGATTGGATCAGGCGAAGATGTGAATGACCTCAACTGTGATTATGACAATGAACAGTGCGTAGCATGTGGTGGAAATTAATAGATGTGATAGTGGACAGCGGAAGGGATAATGATGCAGCGGCGGTGTGACTAATGAGAACAGAACTCGAAACTCTAAAGGAACTAGACGCTAAGACCAGCAACTGACACGACGATGCAACCGATAATTCAACTATGCAAGCAATGAATAGAAAATTGCAAAGGCTCAGACTGGCTTGGATAAAGGATGAACAGATCTAACTTATTTTTGTGTGGCTTTTTCTTGGACAACAGGTAAGAAAATAAATCTAATCTAGGAAAACTGGAAATTCTCACCGAGCAACCTGAAAACTGATACCACTTGATAGAGGCGGGGTGTCCCGATCTTTCGATGAGATGATAACTATCGATTTGGTGGAGACGACTTTGACGATCCGACTACAAACGTGCAACGACGTTGTGCCTTAGCAATCGCTAAACCAACTCCGAAAGGTTATTGACCACGCCGGAGCACGATCAACCTGACCACGAAGGTCTATTCCTGCAAGCAATCGAAGAACAAGCAAGAATATGATAAAAGCAATCTGAATATCGCGAATATGTATGAAGTATTGATAATGGTGGGGATCCGAAAAGTGGTCTTGGTCTGGTCGTTGGACACAAACGAAGCACACGAAGTTGCAATGGCTAACTTTTAACTAAACAAATCCCAAAGACAAAGCTACTAGATGGATCTACTTATATAGGAGCAAGGGGTGGCGGCCAAGGAGGTGGGAGGACGTCCCAAGGCAGCCTAAAACTAAATCTAGGTCGTACAAGGCCAATGGGCCCAAGTGGAGGTGATGTAACACCTTTGGACTTGTAGTTTGACTCGGATTCTGCTGCAGCATCAGATTGTTTCGTCCACAACTCAACGCTCCGGACGAATTTGAAGGTGATTCCAATTGGGTTGGAAAGTGCACGAAATCTAGTTTCCAACAAAAAAAGAATCACCCAATTCGGAGTCCGTATGAAAAACTTGTGTGCGTTTTGAGTCAGGTATGTCTGTGCAGTCCGAATCTGAATCCAAAACGTGAGAGACTTGGACTCTATCTTCTCTTGGGCCAAAAGTGACGTGAGAGAACTTTTTGGACAGCAAATAAACATCTCTTTCTTCCTTATCTTCATATGTGGATTGTACAAATGTCCCATACACCTGCAATTAGACAAAACACAAAAGTGTGTGAAGTATTTTTGTTCTGGATAACATAAATAGATTATTGAATAGTTCGCACTAGAAATCACCTGACAAATATGCATATATGCAATATTTTTGGTCATATCCAAGGTAGTCATGTCCTCATCACAACTTATGACCAGAACTCGAAACTCTAGAAGACTAGACGCTAAGACCAGCAACTGGACACGACGATGCAACCGCAAATTCAACAAAGCAAATACAGAAAAGATTATGCAAGGCTCAGATTGGTTCGGACGGGATGAACTAACCCTAATTTGTTTTTTTTGGCCTTTTCGTGGACTATAGGTATGAAGAACAGACTCGATCTAAACTACGAAAAACTGTAAAATCTCACCGAGCAACCTGGAAATCTGATACCACTTGATAGAGGCAAAGGTGTCCCGTCTTTCGATGAGATGATGGATATCGCTTTGGTGGCAGACGACTTTGACGATCCGACTACGAACGTGCGAGGACGTCGCGCCTTAGCAATCGCTAAACCAACTCCAAGAGGTTATTGACCACGCCGGAGCACGATCAACCTGACCACGAGGGTCTGTTTCCTGCAAGCAAACGAAGAACAAGCAAGAAACTGAGATTGCAATCTGGATATTGCGAATATAAGATGAAAGCTTTATTGATCAAGGTGGGGTTCTGTGACGCCTTTGTCTGGTCGTTGAACACAAACGAAGTACGCGAAGTTGCAGCTATGGCGAACTTTTAATCTAAACAAAACCCAAAGTCTAAACGATGCCCTAAGGGCTGTATATATGGAGGTAGAGGGGGGAATTTCGTGGCCCTTGGTGGAGGGGTCTGAAATCAACCCTATCTCTTGTTTCCCCACACATACGGACTCTAAAAATAGCCTATACTTATGTATTTCGAAATTACATGGGCCTGGCCCAATAATAAGGTGACGCAGCACCTAAAATAGCCTCGGGACGAAATTTATGAAGTGGCATCTTGTATATTTCGTCCAAGGCTTCATGCACACATTATGGTGGCTTCAAAGTCCTGAAATCATCACTTGTAACTCCGTTCTTGTTCCCCTTGCGCATG
This sequence comes from Triticum dicoccoides, assembly GCF_002162155.2. Classification (NCBI taxonomy): domain Eukaryota; kingdom Viridiplantae; phylum Streptophyta; class Magnoliopsida; order Poales; family Poaceae; genus Triticum; species Triticum dicoccoides. The sequence goes on from NW_021273090.1 coordinate 33,116, forward strand.
CCATCATCTCCATGCTTGTTCTTGCTCCAATGTTCATCCTTCTCCAAGCTAGGCCCTTCATTTGTAAGCAAAACAAATGTATCCAATTTAGGCAGCATCATATTCTCATGAACATTAGAATCGTTACCAAGAAACGAAAGTACCTGGTAATTTAGTTGGCGTGCATGAGCTCTAGTAATTGGTCCAGTATGTATAGCAGCAGGGGCTGTGGGTGTAACAATTGTATTGATGTCCTCATCACTTATTCTCCATGTGAGTGAGAAGGAATGATTGAAATGTACGAAAGGGTTGTCCGGCACTGACTTACATTGGATGATAAGGCAGGAGGACAATTTCCTGGTCCTTATTCTATATCATGAAGTTTTCAAGGTACTCCCTAGCAGTTTTACGCTCAAAGTCGTCGAGACTCAAGAAGGACTCATGCATGTAGTATGGATCCGCCACATAGATTTGCGAGACTTGTTCTCTCTTCATGACGGAGCTCATATGTAGCGCAAAAAGGCGGACGATTGTAAAATCGAGCCCCCTTGTCAGAAACATGTTGAAGATATGCTCAAACCGCAGGAAGAACACCTCCGCGGGCCGTGTGCCGACGTAGCACTTCCCCTCAGGCACACGAGCCGCGTATGTCGGGTATCCAGGATCCTTCGAGGCTAGTAGGCTTATCTCAGTCGACAACATATGGTCGTGTAGTCTCCTGAGATCCCCTGATATGGCCTCCAGCAGTAGCATCTGCTTGCCTGTGACATGGAACATGGCCGCACCTTTGATGGGTACACGCTCTTCAAAATCCGCCGTCTGGCTGCTATGTGCTCTAGCTTGTTTGTAGGCAGCAGAGCCTTTCTTCGGCGGTCTGTTCCTCTCCTTTTCCTTGGGCTGACCTTCCAAAACCTTCGTTAACCCCTGCCCCAGTGTTGTCGGGCTAAGAACTGTACGACCCTCGGCTAGTTGAGCCTGCATTGAGGCGGCATCTTCAGGCGTGTCCTGTGAGGATTGCATGAAGAGAGATTTCTTGCAATCAACCCTGCTGACGTCCTTGCCCAGGCACATCATCCATCTCCTCAGCAGCATGCTGATAGCCTGAGTCGTCATATGACTGACTCATTGATGTCTACTACGCAACCTTCTTCTTGTAGACGTTGTTGGGCCTCCAAGTGCAGAAGTTTGTAGGACAGTAGCAAACTTTCCTCAAGTGGATGACCCAAGGTTTATCAATCCGTTGGAGGCGTAGGATGAAGATGGTCTGATGTGGAGCATCCCTCGACCATCCCCATGGATGTCACACCGCCACCGCAAGCATGGAGAGGACCTACGACGAGAGCTCACGCACGCGACGTCGGAACCGAGGTGAACTCTTTCCTCTTTGAGTTTCATTCGGATTCACACGGGAGTCGGGTTCTACCTCAAATGGATACATTGTGCATTCTTAGGTACCAAGGACATGATCATGAAGAAGCTAGGAGGGAGCCACAAGCAACCGAGAAGAAGGAGAAGGAAGGAGAGCGGCCAAAGCGCGAAGACACGGAGGCGCTGGACCCCCCGGGTGGCCGGCCCTACATGCCCCTAGTGCCCGGGCCTTTGGCCACTGCCTAGGTGGCGCCCCTGAGCGCCCCAGGTGCCCGGCCCTTGCTGGGAGCTGCCTCCGCCACCAACCCTCGGGTGCCCGACCCCTCCTCCAGCCGGCCCCCTGCCTGGCCCGGGTGCCCGGCCTCATGGCCCCGGGTGCCCGGCCTGCCACCTGGTCCGGCCCAGCTCGCCCCAGGTGCCCGGGCTCTCACCCCCGGGTGCCCGACCTACTCCCTCCAGCCGCCTGGAGCCACCCCGGGTGCCCGAGCATGGAGCCCCCGGGTGCCTGGTCCACCTACTGCCCCGGCCACTGACCGGTCCGGGTGCCCGACCCCCTTTGTCCCGGGTGCCCGGACTCCTTCGAGAGTGTGTGCGTTTTCAGGATCATTTTGGACCTTTGTGTCCCCCTCTCCCTTTATTTCGTCCCAAGACTATAAGTACCTCCCACCTAGCTCATTTAGAGGATAGCAAAGTATTAGATAGACAAAGAGAGAGCTTTGCTCATCTTCCTCCTTTTGGAGATCTAGACCTCCTCTTGGAGAAGCTCCTCTTGGAGATCAAGGCCTACTCTTGGAGAAGCTCCTCTTGGAGATCAAGCCCTCCTCTTGGAGAAGATCCCTAGGGATTCAAGCCCACATCTCCTTCATAGGATTTGGGATGAACTCTACCATGTATCTTGTTTCTCTTTGATTGTTCATGTACCTTGTGGATCTTGTGTGTTTGTTGGTCTAGTGGATGTGTGATTGGACTTGTTCTTGAGTGTTCCTCTTGTTTTCTCTCTTGTGTTCATCTTGTTCTTGGGGATTCCCCCTCCAATTCGTGAAAGATCTTCACTTAGGGTTCCGCCCTAAAACATCTTGGTATCATGAGCCATGGTTTCTCACGAAATTGGAGCCCCCATCTTGTTTTCTAGCCTAATTTTGTTGTGTTCCTCCCCAAATTCGAAAATTCCCCACCAAAAATAGCCCCAATTTTTTTTTGTGATTTTGTTGGATTTGATCCATGGATTTGCTTCGTTTCAAGTGGATCTAACTTTCCCCCATCCATCTCCACCTTTCTCTCCACGAAATCCACCAATTTCTTTCATTTCTCCACGAATTTCCGCCCAAATCCGTCACCCCCGGGCACCCTGACCTCAAACCCCGGGCACCCGGACCCCCCCGCCCACCCCCGCTGACCACCCCGGGTGCCCGCACCCCAAATCCTGGGCACCCGCACCCCCGGGCTGTTTGCCTCGGACCACCCCGGGTGCCCACACCTTCCACCCCGGGCACCCGCACCCCCTAGAATCAGCCGCGTGTACTTTACGTTTTCCCTCATAACTTTCACTCCCGAACTCCGACTTGGGTGTTCTTTGGCTCGTTGAAAAGCTAGCGACGTGCTCGAGCTGCTCATCTTGGTTTTACCACCATTTGACTCCATAAAAAATTTGGCATTTTGGCATCTTTGCCTCAGCCATCCACCATATCATCCGCAAAACCACCATAACTTTCCGCAACCTAACCCATTTTTGCTCCATATAGCATTTGTGGTTGCTTGAGTGGTGACTTGAGTCTCCTGAGGTGTTTCGGCTACTTAGGTACGGTTGCTTCATCATCAACCACCACCACCACTTCCGCATTGCTAACTCCGGAACCACCAACGCATTCCGCTACCACCATTTGACATTTTCCTTGAGATTTTGAGTTTGCGGTTTTTTACCGTTTCCTAAGGTGTTTCGGCTACTTAGGGACGGGTCTACATCATCTTAGTATCTACATCAAGAACACCGCCACTCATCATCGCCACGAGGTCGGCATCGATATCGACCACTTCACCATTTTGACAACCTAACCGTAAGCAAGAACGGTAACCTCCGTATCACCTTGGTATCATGGTATCCCTTCGTTGTACATTCTTGCCATTACATTGTTAACCCTTTAGCCTATTTTGCGTCACTTGCCTATTGAGACTAGCCATTGAGTATTGCCGGCAATGTTACTTGTGCACATTAGTGATCCATACCTTCCATTGCGTACATACCATATCATATTGGTATCATCTTGGTATCATCATATCATCCCTTGTGTCACAAGATTGTTCCCACATATACACAATTGCCATCTTAGTTTGTGCATTTTGCATAAGTGGCCATACAAAAAAAAAGAATAAGCTTTTAAGCAAAAAGAGAGCAAAGAGCTTGTGAGCAAGAGCCATAGCATCATACCACATTGCACATAAGATTGTCATATCCGATCATCGTGGATCACCTTGAGAAGAACATCAGGAACATCATACACATAGAATACTTGGGATCGAAAGCTCATACATTTTGCATCTTATAGTTTGTGCACAAGTGTCGTATCCGCCTTTTGAGCAATCGTGCTAGCATCTCTCTTGAGTTGTGCAACACGAGCATTTTCCGTGGTTTCCACATTTTGTGCTCATTCCTTGGTTGCACGACCCCATTGATCTATCCGTGTGTGTGTTTCCGTGTGCCACCCATTGCTATTGGTCTACTTGTTTCACTTGCGAATTTGTGAATCTTTTCCAACATTATTGACTCTTGCTACCATTTTGCATCAAACTTTTGTGCCACTATCCTCACCGAGCTTGATGTAGGGTGGAACCCTATAGCGTCGGTCTTTCACGTTTGGAGTGGATCCTACGGGGAGACACGAAGAACGAGCGGAAGAACACGAGGAAATCACAGGGAGGAACGAGGAAAAACACTCAACCAATAAGGAATCGGTCACACAAGTGCTAGATTGAAGAACACAAAGAGATACACGAGATCCAAAGTCAACAAAGGTAGGGATACAAAGGTAACCGATCTTCTCCGTCAGGAGGCCTTGAATCCACAAAGGGATCTTCCCACGAGGGGGTCTTGAATCCGATAGGATCTACTCCGAAGAGGCCGCGGTCTCGCACGAGGAGGAGATCCGATGGATGAGCGAGGCTCTATCTCTAACTTGAGCTAAATCAACGCTAACCCTCAAAGTGGGGAGTGGGAGGTCTATTTATAGTGCTAAACCACGAAGGGGTAAGTGAGGGGCGAAGGGGTACACGGGCTTCGGCCCAAGTCACGCACGCAGGCGGGGTCCGGATGATCCGGATGGTGGCCCGGATGATCCGGGTGTCGGGGGTCCGGATGATCCGGGTGACTGTCCGGATGATCCGGCTTCGTCGAGCAGCTTCGGGTGTCTTCGGGCACGTTAGCCGGATCGTCCGGGTGGTCGTCCGGATCGTCCGAGTGGTCGTCCGGATCGTCCGGGCTCGGTCCGGATCGTCCGGCTAGGTGTCCGGATGATCCGGGCAAGTCCTGTCTTGCTCCATTTTTCTTCTTCCTTCTCCTCTTTCATGCTTCTGCGCACGCTCGGCCTTGGTCCTTGGGTTCTCCATGGTCTCCTCGGGTGTACCTGAGTATGCACAAGGTCCGTGCTTGAAGTAGCAACCATGTCTCACGTGAGGAAAGTGAAGGTTTAGAGAGGATCAAGTTCACCTTGTGTCCAATGGCATATGCTCGAGGTCTCGTCATATGTCCTCTTGGGGCTCGGAGAGTAGTCGGAGTGTACATGGGGATGAACGTGGGATGCTCCGCATCATCCCCCCCCCCCCTTGTGAAAGATCCGACCTCGGATCGTGATCCTCATCACCATGGAAACGGTTGTCGTGAACGGACTTGTAGTTGGGCGAGGTGGAAGGCATGGCGCAATCCAAGTAGTCCAAGGTGTAGCCGGAGTGGTATACATGCAAAAGAAACAAACACAAACAACACTCGGAAATACCATGGTTAGTGATGAGGACATCAATACAATTGTTACACCCACAGCCCCTGCTGCTATACATACTGGACCAATTACTAGAGCTCGTGCACGCCAACTAAATTACCAGGTACTTTCGTTTCTTGGTAATGATTCTAATGTTCATGAGAATATGATGCTGCCTAAATTGGATACATTTGTTTTGCTTACAAATGAAGGGCCTAGCTTGGAGAAGGATGAACATTGGAGCAAGAACAAGCATGGAGATGATGGCATGCGCAAGGGAAACAAGAACGGAGTTACAAGTGATGATTTCAGGACTTTGAAGCCACCATAATGGGTGCATGAAGCCTTGGACGAAATATACAAGATGCCACTTCATAAATTTCGTCCCGAGGCTATTTTAGGTGCTGCGTCACCTTATTATTGGGCCAGGCCCATGTAATTTCGAAATACATAAGTATAGGCTATTTTTAGAGTCCGTATGTGTGGGGAAACAAGAGATAGGGTTGATTTCGGACCCCTCCACCAAGGGCCACGAAATTCCCCCCCCTCTTCCGCCATATATACAGCCCTTAGGGCATCGTTTAGACTTTGGGTTTTGTTTAGATTAAAAGTTCGCCATAGCTGCAACTTCGCGTACTTCGTTTGTGTTCAACGACCAGACAAAGACGTCACAGAACCCCACCTTGATCAATAAAGCTTTCATCTTATATTCGCAATATCAGATTGCAATCTCAGTTTCTTGCTTGTTCTTCGTTTGCTCGCAAGAAACAGACCCTCGTGGTCAGGTTGATCGTGCTCCGGCGTGGTCAATAACCTCTCGGAGTTGGTTTAGCGATTGCTAAGGCGCGACGTCCACGCACGTTCGTAGTTGGATCGTCAAAGTCGACTGCCACCAAAGCGATATCCATCATCTCATCGAAAGACGGGACACCTTTGCCTCTATCAAGTGGTATCAGATTTCCAGGTTGCTCGGTGAGATTTTACAGTTTTTCGTAGTTTAGATCGAGTCTGTTCTTCATACCTACAGTCCACGAAAAAGCCACACAAAAAAAATTAGGGTTAGTTCATCATATCCGAACCAATCTGAGCCTTTGCATAATCTTTTTAGGGTTTTGCTTTGTTGAATTTGCGGTTGCATCGTTGGTCTAGTTGCTGGTCTTAGCGTCTAGTCTTTTAGAGTTTCGAGTTCTGGTCATAAGTTGTCACGCCGCCGCCGCACCATCATCATCGCCCCTGCCATCTACCACCACCGCTTATCCGCCACCGCTCCGAATCCGTATCCATATACCACCACCAATCCGTGCCCATATACCACCACCGATCCATATCCATATACTACCACCGCTACCACCACCGCTGCCATATACCACCACCATATATCCACCACCAATCCGAGTTCCTTGCTTATTAGGTTTGTTTTCGGGATCCATCCAGATTCCGATTCGTGTTTCCTTGTCGGGTAGCCACGTCCGTTTAGGCCCAAAATTTTTCGAAAACGCATTTTTCGAAAAAATTTCTGGCTATCCTATTTTTAGGTGTTTCTGAGTGTTTTGAGACAGGTGCCATTATAGGAAGTTTTTTTGACCCGTTTCCAGTTTTTGGGTCCGGGCAGTCGAAAAAAAAAATTGGTCGAAAAATTTCGTGCCCATCCTGTCAGTTTGAGCTAGGAAGAGTTTTGAGACACTCGCCATTATAGTGATTTTTCGCAAAAAAAAA
>NW_021273090.1:40736-42979 GCF_002162155.2 Triticum dicoccoides
AAAAGAGCGCAAAAAAAAAGGAGCGAAAAAAATAATTCAGTGTGTGCTTTTCCCTTGTTTACGTGCCGCGCCGTGATTTTGTTGGTGTTCTAGGCTCGCGTCTCTAGCACAGTCTAGCCTAGGACCAGCACAGTACCGTCGTTGAGCGTTTATTCAACTTTGCATCTCTGAATTGATTATTGCTGACCCTTTTTGCTACCATAGTATAAGCCTTCCCAACTCCACATACATCTACGTCGTGCGTTTGACTCTCCCTGGTAATCGCTCTATCCAAGCTTTGAGAGTTTTGACTACAACGGTTGCCGATCACCGCCTGTTGCTGGGTAAGAACTGGTAAGAATTTGAGTTTTGCTTGACGGATTTGTGACACCCACCACCACCACTTGTTCGTAGTCTGTAGGATCATATTCTTGTGTGTTTCTATTGCTGCTAACCATGCCAGGATCACAAGCCGACGAGATTGACTGGGAGAATTTATCGAACAAGGAGCTTCATGATAAGTTTCAGCAAATGATGACTGAACAGGTGCAAGATGTGCTGAACAATTTTGAAGAGGCCATGGAGAAGATCACTGGCCTTGAGAAGACGTTCGAAACAAAGCTCGATAACAGATTTAATGAATTGCTCGCGCGTCTTCCACCACCACCACCCGCTGCACCTAACGCACCTCTCCAACAACAACAACAACGACTACCTCCACGTCGCGAAATAGACCTTCGCCGAGCGAGCCGTGTTCCTCTTGCGTTTGGCCAAACTGTTGGTGCTGCTGTTGATACTTCTGTGGCTCCTGCTACTGATGTTGCTGGTACCCAGGAGGATGATGAGTATGCGGGCGATTATGAGGATGAGGTTGATCAAAATCAAATCTACGAGCAGCCACCAGCACCACCACCAGCAGGTCGACCTCAGGTATATATTCGTAATGGTAGGCCTGCACCACCACCTCAGGTACGAGATGATGTCCATATTCCTAAACTGAAATTGAATATTCCACTATTTGAGGGTAGATATGTTCCTGATATATATCTTACTTGGGAGTTAGAAACTGAACAACGATTTACATGTTTACAATATCCTGAGGAGAGACGAGTTGTTGCTGCTGTTTGTGCTTTCACTAGTTTTGCATGTGTATGGTGGTCTGAACATTGTAGATTATATCCTATTCCAACTACTTGGGCTGCTTTGAAAACTGCTATGCGTACGCGTTGGGTTCCACCATATTATCAACGTGAATTGCTTCAAAAATTGCAGCGTTTAAGACAAGGAGAAAATTCTGTAGAAGAATATTATCAGGAATTACAAACTGGCATGATTAGATGTGGTATTGTTGAGGAGAATGAAGCTATGCTTGCACGTTTTCTGGGTGGATTAAATCGAGAGATTCAGACCATTCTAGACTATAAGGAGTATACTAATATCACTCGTTTATTCCATCTTGCTTGTAAAGCTGAACGTGAAGTGCAGGATCGACAAGCATTGGGGCGAACTAACTTTTCTGCAGGCCGACCTTCATCATGGACACCACGTGCATCTTCTACTTCAACTGCACCAGCACCTCCATCAGGTGCCACCTCCAGCCGTGATACAAGAAAACAGGCACAACCACCATTATCTGCCAAGAGCGCACCTGCGGGGCCTACACAGCGTTCTTCTTCTTCCATAGCATCAACAGGGCACACAAGTGATATTATTTGTCGTCGTTGTAAGGGAGGAGGTCATTATGCGAGAGAATGCAAATCTCCGCGTGTGATGATTGCTACCGCGGATGGTGGATGGTGGATATGAGTCCGCTAGTGACTATGATGAGGAGACATTAGCTCTTATTACACGTGAAGAACATGGTGGAGATGATTCTGATCATGAGACGCAATACATGGCTCCTGAAGACGCTGACATGTATGAATGTTTAGTTGCTCAACGTGTTTTGAGTGTGCAGGTCACACAAGCTGAGCAAAATCAGAGGCACAATTTGTTCCATACCAAGGGAGTTGTGAAGGAACGTTCTGTGCGCGTCATAATAGACGGAGGGAGCTGCAACAACTTGGCTAGCATGGAGATGGTGGAGAAGCTTTCTCTCACCACAAGACCACATCCACATCCTTACTACATCCAATGGTTCAACAACAGCGACAAGGTTAAGGTAACACGTACTGTTCGTGTGCATTTTAGTATCTCTACATATGCTGATTATGTTGATTGTGATGTGGTACCTATGCAAGCATGTTCCTTATTACTTGGTAGAC
>NW_021273091.1:0-1240 GCF_002162155.2 Triticum dicoccoides
ACTTTACTCGTACCGTAATGCATGATCCCGTGTCCAACACCTTGGTCACATTGAGCTCATTATGATGATGCATTACCGAGTGGGCCCAGAGATACCTCTCCGTCATACGGAGTGACAAATCCCAGTCTCGATCCGTGTCAACCCAACAGATACTTTCGGAGATACCTGTAATGCACCTTTATAGTCACCCAGTTACGTTGTGACGTTTGATACACCCAAGGCACTCTTACGGTATCCGGGAGTTACACGATCTCATGGTCGAAGGAAGAGATACTTGACACTGGCAAAGCTCTAGCAAAACGAACTACACGATCTTTTATGCTATGCTTAGGATTGGGTCTTGTCCATCACATCATTCTCCTAATGATGTGATCCCGTTATCAACGACATCCAATGTCCATAGTCAGGAAACCATGACTATCTATTGATCACAACGAGCTAGTCAACTAGAGGCTCACCAGGGACGTATTGTGGTCTAAGTATTCACACGTGTATTACGATTTCCGGATAATACAGTTATAGCATGAATAAAAGACATTTATCATGAACATTGAAATATAATAATACTTTTATTATTGCCTCTAGGGCATATTTCCAACAGTCTCCCACTTGCACTAGAGTCACCAATCTAGTTACATTATGATGAATCGAACACCCATAGAGTTCTGGTGTTGATCATGTTTTGCACGCGAGAGAGGTTTAGTCAGCGGATCTGCGACATTCAGATCTGTGTGCACTTTGCAAATCTCTATGTCTCCATCTTGAACATTTTCACGGATGGAGTTGAAACGACGCTTGATGTGCCTGGTCTTCTTGTGAAACCTGGGCTCATTGGCGAGGGCAATAGCTCCAGTGTTGTCACAGAAGAGTTTGATCGGCCCCGACGCATTGGGTATGACTCCTAGGTCGGTGATGAACTCCTTCACCCAAATCGCTTCATGCACTGCCTCCGAGGCTGCCATGTACTCCGCTTCACACGTAGATCCCGCCACGACGCTCTGCTTGCAGCTGCACCAGCTTACTGCTCCACCATTCAACATATACACGTATCCGGTTTGTGACTTAGAGTCATCCAGATCTGAGTCGAAGCTAGCGTCGACGTAACCCTTTACGACGAGCTCTTCGTCTCTTCCATAAACGAGAAACATGTCCTTCGTCCTTTTCAGGTACTTCAGGATATTCTTGACCGCTGTCCAGTGTTCCTTGCCGGGATTACTTTGGTATCTTGCTACCAAACTTA
>NW_021273092.1:0-1110 GCF_002162155.2 Triticum dicoccoides
AGAAGAAGGAGAAGAAGAAGAAGAAGAATAAGAAGAAGAAGTAGTAGTAGAAGAAGAAGAAGAAGAAGAAGAAGAAGAAGAAGAAGAAGAAGAAGAAGGAGAAGAAGAAGAAGAAGAAGTAGAAGAAGAAGAAGAACAAGGAGAAGAAGAAGAAGGAGAAGAAGGAGCAAAAGGAGGAGCAGAAGTAGAAGAAGGAGGAGCAGAAGGAGAAGAAGGAGAAGTAGAAGAAGAAGAAGGAGAAGAAGAAGAAGGAGAAGGAGAAGGAGAAGAAGGAGAAGGAGAAGGAGAAGAAGAAATTCACTGGTCAGCCCCAATCGGCATCAGTAGTTGCACGCAACTCTAAAGAAGACGATGACGGAAAAAAGGACGGCTCGAGAAAAGGTACCTCGAATATATCTAAGAATCCGATGAACTGCTGCAAAGTGAACTGACCGGGGGGCAGCCATGAAAGGCTGACTTTCTTAGGAAAAGCCATCTGGGCAAGAGATCGTCAGATAAACCAAACTGCCGACCTACTGTCTGTACTGCGTCGGATCAGATAATGGTGAGCCATCAGTCGGACGGAGTTTAACGTAAAGCTCCAAGGGAGTGTCAACAGTCTTCTCATCATTGAGTTGAGCTCGAGTGATCAAGTCATGACGTTATTTCATCTGAGATACCAAATATCCACGAGGAGAATGTGCGACCTCCAAGCCAAGAAAAGGCTTAGGGCGCGTCAGCGCCTTCATAGCAAATAATTGATGAAGGCGACACTTGATCAGCGATATGGTAACGGAGTAATCACCAGTCAGTTTGATATCATCAACATACAACAACAGAATAGCACGTCCTCGAGGATAAACTGATACGAACATGGCCGAATCATGATCACTCCGAGCAAACCCTGCCTGGATAACATAACCACTGTGCTGAACTTCAAAAACCGACGCTATCGGGGCTTGTTGAGACCATAGATCGCTTTGCGTAAAGGACAGACAAGAGAAGAAGTCAGAAGGGCAGGTTCTCTTTCATCCGTCTTTTCTAGGTGCGCATCTCCATCTACTAAAAGTAGGGGTGGTTGCCATAGATAGATTGGGTCATTCGTAACCTGAGCAATAACCGATGCTACTA
>NW_021273093.1:0-9222 GCF_002162155.2 Triticum dicoccoides
CATCATTTGAGGGTAGATTTAATCCTGCTATTTATCTAGCTTGGGAGCTTGAAGTAGAACAAGTTTTTAGTCACCATGATTTTTCTGAACTTGAGAGAGTACGAGCTACCATTAGAGCATTTACTGGTTTTGCTTCTGTTTGGTGGAGTGTACATTGTAAGAAAAACATTGATAACCAACCCACAACTTGGAAAGTTTTGAAAGCTGTAATGAGACAACAATTTTTTCCTCCTTATTATCGTCGTGAATTGCTTCGCAAATTTGAACAATTTAAACAAGGCAACAACACTGTTCATGCTTACTACCAAGAGTTCAAATCTTATATGCATCATTGTGACATAGAAGAATCTGAGAATGATACAATGAATAGATTTTTTGGTGGTTTGAACCATGATATTCAGGCAAGATTTCAGTATATTCCTCGTTGCATTACTGGTATGTATGTCCGTGCTTGTACCTTTGAGAGACAGATACAGAAGGATGCATTAGGTGACTACAACAACTACTATTCCAGTTCATGCTCACCACCGCCGGTGGGTTCCTCCATCATTGCACCTCGGATTATGAGCGCGGCATCATCTCAAGGGTATGGTACATTGTCAACGTTCGTACATACATCAGCTACATCTTTGCCACAAGGTAACAGTAAAGGTATTGATGATATAACTTCACATGAGAATGATGCATGCCTAGTTAACTTGAATGTGTCATGTATTGAGTTACCTGTTGATTTGAGCACACAACCTATTTTAGAGAATCTTGTTACTGTCATGAATGCGTCATGTGATCAAACAACTGAAATATCAACAATTTTGAGTGCACCCATTGAATTAACTGTTGATGCAAAAGAACTAATGTTTAATAATTTTGATATGGCCTCCAATCTTGGTGGTGATTCTGTGCCCAATGACTTATTGCATGTTTGCTTATTTAAGCATGTTGTAGCATGTAAATTTGATGCAAGTAAGGTTTATTCACCAAAGTTGGGATGGTTTAAGGATGAACATTGCGAATTTTTTGAAATGAATAAGAGCTTCACTTATATGTGCAAACTGAGTTCTAATATTTTCATGCCTTCTACTTCTTGTGATAATTTTTTGGCTTTAGTTTTTATGAACTATGAAAGTTACTCATGTATACATGTGTCATACGTGCAAAAATGAAGGGAAGTTAAACTGGATGACATATACATATACAACATGTACACCTTGTCTCTTTTGTTAGCCACATTTCAGATTAAGCAACGCCGAGGACGGCTTTGTTTTAAAAAAGGGGAGGATGATGAGGACATGACTACCTTGGATACGACCAAAAATATTGCATACATGCATATTTGTCAGGTGATTTCTAATGCAAGCTATTCAATAATCTATTTATGTTATCCAGAACAAAAATACTTCACACACTTTTGTGTTTTGTCTAATTGCAGGTGTATGGGACATTTGTATAATCCACATATGAAGATAAGGGAAAAGGAGAAGTTTAGGTTGTGTTCAAAAAGTCCTGTCACGTCACTTTTGGGCCAAGAGAAGATAGAGTCCAAGTCTCTCACGTTCTGGATTCAGATTCGGACAGCACAGACATACCTGACTCAAAACGCCAACAACTTTTTCATCCGGACTCCGAATTGGGTGATTCTTTTTTTGTTGGAAACTAGATTTCGTGCTCTTTCCAACCCAATTGGATTCACCTTCAAATTCGTCCGGAGCGTTGAGTTACAGACGAAACAATCTGACGTTGCAGCAGAATCCGAGTCAAACTACAAGCCCAAAGGTGTTGCATCACCTCCACTTGGGCCCATGAGCCTTGTACGACCTAGGGTTAGTTTTAGGCTGCCTTGGGTCGTCCTCCCACCTCCTTGGCCGCCACCCCTTGCTCCTATATAAGTAGATCCATCTAGTAGCTTTTTCCTTGGGATTTGTTTAGTTAAAAGTTAGCCATTGCAACTTCGTGTACTTCGTTTGTGTCCAACGACCAGACCAAGACCGCTTCCGGATCCCCACCATTATCAATACTTCATATATATTTGCGATATTCAGATTGCTTTATCATATTCTTGCTCGTTCTTCGATTGCTTGCAGGAATAGACCTTCGTGGTCAGGCTGACCGTGCTTCCAGCATCGTCAGTAACCTCAGGAGATTGGTTTAGCGGTTGCTAAGGCGCAACGTCGTGCACGTTTGTAGTCGGATCGTCAAAGTCGTCTCCACCAAATCGATAGTTATCATCTCATCGAAAGATCGGGACCCTCGCCTCTATCAAGTGGTATCAGTTTTCAGGTTGCTCGGTGAGAATTTCCAGTTTTCCTAGATTAGATTTATTTTCTTACCTATTGTCCAAGAAAAAGCCACAAAAAAGAGTTAGATCTATTCATCCTTGGTCCAAGCCAGTCTGAGCCTTTGCAATTTTCTTTTCATTGCTTGCATAGTTGAATTATCGGTTGCATCGTCGTGTCGAGTTGCTGGTCTTAGTGTCTAGTTCCTTTAGAGTTTCGAGTTCTGTTCACATTAGTCACGCAGCCGCTGCATCATTATCCCTTCCGCTGTCCACCATCCAATCCACCAATTTCCACCACGTGCTACGCACTGTTTCTTGTTCTACTAATCATGACAGGATCCAGAGTCAACTCATGGGCTTTGTCGATCGCGGGAGACGTTCCACCACCTTTGCAAATACCACAACCGTCACGAGAGGTGCACAAACATCCAAATGCACATGATCAGGTTAATGTATCTATACCACCATTTAATGGCCGTTTTAAACCTGCTTTATATATTGAATGGGAGTTCGACATAAAAAATATATTTGCTTCCCATAATTTCAATGAACATAAAAAGGTTAAGGTTGCGGTTGGTTCTTTCACTGGTTATGCTTTGGTTTGGTGGAGTGAATATTGTCGGTTACACCCTGATTATATACCTACTACTTGGGATGATTTGAAACTTGCCATGCGACATACTTTCGTCCCTGCTTATTATACTCGTGACATGATTAAGAAGTTGCAACACTTAAAACAAGGTAGTGAAACTGTAACAAAACATTATGATGATTTACAAACTACCTTGTTGCATTCCTCTTTAGAAGAAAGTGAAGATGATTTTATGGATAGATTTTGGGGAGGATTAAACCGTGATATTCAAGAGATACTGATTCATGAAGAGTGTTATCCTATGGACCATTTGTTTCATCTTGCTTGCAAAGCTGAACAGGAAATAAAACGACGTGTTGGCCACGAGGAGAACAAGCGCACGGTGCACATTCCAAGAGTTGATATGATTGTTCCTTCAACTACTAGGCATACAATGACAACCACATCCGTTGTTGTCAGGACTACATCACCTCCACCATGTGACACATCGCCCCCGAGAGTGGCTACATCATCTGAGTTGATCATAAGAGGTAATGACAAAGGTACTGATCTTCCATCTCTACATAAGAATGATGAATGCCTTGTCAATTTGAATGCACCATCTGATGAGCTACCCACTACTTTGATCACACCACCTATTTTAGAGGACTACGTTGATAATTTGACTTTGCCATGTGATCAAACAACTGAAATACCAACAATTTTGAGTGCACCCATTGAATTAACTATTGATGCAAACGAACCAATGTTTAATCATTTTGATATGACCTCTAATCTTGGTGATGATTCTGTGTTAAATGACTTATTGCATGTTTGCTTATTTAAGCATGTTGTAGCATGTAAATTTGATGCAAGTAAGGTTTGTTCACCAATGTTGGGATGGTTTAATGATGAACATTGTCAATCTTTTGAAATGAATAAGAGCTTCACTTATATGCGCAAACTGAGTTGCAATATTTTCATGCCTTCTACTTCTTGTGCTAATTTTTTGGCTTTAGATTTTATGAACTATGCAAGTTACTCATCTATTCATGTGTCATATATGCAAAAATCAAGGGAAGTAAAAATGGATGACATATACATATACAACATGTACACCTTGTCTCTTTTGTTAGCCACATTTCAGATTAAGCAACGCCGAGGACGGCTTTATTTTCAAGAAGGGGAGGATGATGAGGACATGACTACCTTGGATATGACCAAAAATATTGCATATATGCATATTTGTCAGGTGATTTCTAGTGCAAACTATTCAATAATCTATTTATGTTATCCAGAACAAAAATACTTCACACACTTTTGTGTTTTGTCTAATTGCAGGTGTATGGCACATTTGTACAATCCACATATGAAGATAAGGAAGAAAGAGATGTTTATTTGCTGTCCAAAAAGTTCTCTCACGTCACTTTTGGCCCAAGAGAAGATAGAGTCCAAGTCTCTCACATTCTGGATTCAGATTCGGACTGCACAGACATACCCGACTCAAAACGCACACAAGTTTTTCATACGGACTCCGAATTGGGTGATTCTTTTTTTGTTGGAAACTAGATTTCGTGCACTTTCCAACCCAATTGGAATCACCTTCAAATTCGTCCGGAGCGTTGAGTTGTGGACGAAACAATCTGATGCTGCAGCAGAATCCGAGTCAAACTACAAGTCCAAAGGTGTTACATCACCTCCACTTGGGCCCATTGGCCTTGTACGACCTAGATTTAGTTTTAGGCTGCCTTGGGACGTCCTCCCACCTCCTTGGCCGCCACCCCTTGCTCCTATATAAGTAGATCCATCTAGTAGCTTTTCCTTGGGATTTGTTTAGTTAAAAGTTAGCCATTGCAACTTCGTGTACTTCGTTTGTGTCCAACGACCAGACCAAGACCGCTTCCGGATCCCCACCATTATCAATACTTCATATATATTTGCAATATTCAGATTGCTTTATCATATTCTTGCTCGTTCTTCGATTGCTTGCAGGAATAGACCTTCGTGGTCAGGCTGACCGTGCTTCCAGCATCGTCAGTAACCTCAGGAGATTGGTTTAGCGATTGCTAAGGCGCAACGTCGTGCATGTTTGTAGTCGAATTGTCAAAGTCGTCTCCACCAAATCGATAGTTATCATCTCATCGAAAGATCGGGACCCTCGCCTCTATCATTTATACCATGTCATAAAAGCGATGATGCTGTTAATGTTGCTGATTTGTTCTTTCGTGAAATTATTCGCTTGCATGGTGTGCCAAATACTATTGTTTCAGATCGTGATACTAAATTTCTTAGCCACTTTTGGAGATGTTTATGGGCTAAGTTGGGGACTAAACTGCTTTTTAGTACTACTTGTCACCCCCAAACTGATGGACAAACTGAAGTAGTCAATAGAACGTTGTCTACTATGCTTAGGGCTGTTTTGAAGAATAATAAGAAAATGTGGGAGGAATGCTTGCCTCATATTGAATTTGCTTATAATCGTTCATTGCATTCTACTACTAAGATGTGCCCTTTTGAAGTTGTGTATGGTTTCCTACCTCGTGCACCTATTGATTTGTTGCCTCTTCCATCTTCGGAGAAGGTTAATTTTGATGCTAAACAACGTGCTGAATTGATTTTAAAAATGCATGAGTTAACTAAGGAAAACATTGAGCGTATGAATGCTAAATATAAACTTGCTGGAGATAAGGGTAGAAAACATGTTGTGTTTGCACCTGTAGATCTTGTTTGGTTACATTTGCGTAAGGATAGATTTCCTGATTTGCGCAAATCAAAGCTAATGCCACGTGCTGATGGTCCCTTTAAGGTGTTAGAGAAAATAAATGATAATGCATATAAACTTGAGCTACCTGCAGATTTTGGGGTTAGTCCCACTTTTAACATTGCAGATTTGAAGCCTTATTTGGGTGAGGAAGATGGACTTCCGTCGAGGACGACTTCATTTCAAGAAGGGGAGGATGATGAGGACATCAATACAATTGTTACACCCACAGCCCCTGCTGCTATACATACTGGACCAATTACTAGAGCTCGTGCACGCCAACTAAATTACCAGGTACTTTCGTTTCTTGGTAATGATTCTAATGTTCATGAGAATATGATGCTGCCTAAATTGGATACATTTGTTTTGCTTACAAATGAAGGGCCTAGCTTGGAGAAGGATGAACATTGGAGCAAGAACAAGCATGGAGATGATGGCATGCGCAAGGGGAACAAGAACGGAGTTACAAGTGATGATTTCAGGGCTTTGAAGCCACCATAATGGGTGCATGAAGCCTTGGACGAAATATACAAGATGCCACTTCATAAATTTCGTCCCGAGGCTATTTTAGGTGCTGCGTCACCTTATTATTGGGCCAGGCCCATGTAATTTCGAAATACATAAGTATAGGCTATTTTTAGAGTCCGTATGTGTGGGGAAACAAGAGATAGGGTTGATTTCGGACCCCTCCACCAAGGGCCACGAAATTCCCCCCTCTTCCTCCATATATACAGCCCTTAGGGCATCGTTTAGACTTTGGGTTTTGTTTAGATTAAAAGTTCGCCATAGCTGCAACTTCGCGTACTTCGTTTGTGTTCAACGACCAGACAAAGGCGTCACAGAACCCCACCTTGATCAATAAAGCTTTCATCTTATATTCACAATATCCAGATTGCAATCTCAGTTTCTTGCTTGTTCTTCATTTGCTCGCAGGAAACAGACCCTCGTGGTCAGGTTGATCGTGCTCCGGCGTGGTCAATAACCTCTCGGAGTTGGTTTAGCGATTGCTAAGGCGCGACGTCCTCGCACGTTCGTAGTCGGATCGTCAAAGTCGACTTCCACCAAAGCGATATCCATCATCTCATCGAAAGACGGGACACCTTAGCCTCTATCAACGTAGAGCAATAAAAACAGCACGTAAATGTTCCAAATGTTCTTCCAAAGATCTGCTATAAATCAATATGTCATCAAAGTAAACTACCACAAATCGTCCAATGAAAGCACGTAAAACTTTGTTCATTAATCTCATGAAAGTACTAGGCGCATTAGTTAACCCAAAAGGCATGACTAACCACTCATATAATCCAAACTTAGTTTTAAATGTTGTTTTCCATTCATCTCCCAATTTCATACGAATTTGATGGTATCCACTACGCAAATCAACTTTGGAGAATATTGTAGAGCCACTCAATTCATCAAGCATATCATCGAGCCTAGGAATAGGATGACGATAACGAGTAGTAATATTATTAATGCCTCTACAATCAACACACATACGTGATGTACCATCCTTTTTCGGCACTAGAATAATAGGAACAGCACAAGGACTAAGGGATTCGCGTATATAACCTTTGTCGAGAAGCTCTTGTACTTGACGCATAATCTCCTTCATCTCCTCTGGATTGGTACGGTATGGTGCACGGTTTGGCAGTGAAGCACCAGGAATTAAGTCAATCTGATGCTCAATCCCTCGAATAGGCGGTAATCCCGGTGGCACGTCTTGTGGAAAGACGTCAGCGAACTCCTGCAAAATGTTAGTGACAGCAGGAGGCAAAGAGGAAGGCACGTCCTCGAATGAAAATAATGCATCTTTGCACACAAAAGCATAGCAAACAGATTTGCTGAAATCTAGCTCATCAATATCAGATTTGGTGGCAAATAAACATGCACTTTTCAATTTAATTTCAGAAGCAACACTAGATGGTTTATTATTAGGCTTCATTTGTTGCTCAAATTCTTTTGCCACAATCTGATTTTCACTCTTATTCTTCTCCTGTTTTGCTTTATTAGCTCTATTAATATCATCTTTCAAAATGGAATCAGGAGTCATAGGAAGCAAAGTAATATTTTTATCCTTATGAACAAGAGTATAGTGATTGTTTCTACCGTGGTGTACAGAATTTTTATCAAATTGCCATGGTCTACCAAGTAATAAGGAACATGCTTGCATAGGTACCACATCACAATCAACATAATCAGCATATGTAGAGATACTAAAATGCACACGAACAGTACGTGTTACCTTAACCTTGCCGCTGTTGTTGAACCATTGGATGTAGTAAGGATGTGGATGTGGTCTTGTGGTGAGAGAAAGCTTCTCCACCATCTCCATGCTAGCCAAGTTGTTGCAGCTCCCTCCGTCTATGATGACGCGCACAGAACGTTCCTTCACAACTCCCTTGGTATGGAACAAATTGTGCCTCTGATTTTGCTCAGCTTGTGTGATCTGCACACTCAAAACACGTTGAGCAACTAAACATTCATACCTGTCAGCGTCTTCAGGAGCCATGTATTGCGTCTCATGATCAAAATCATCTCCACCATGTTCTTCACGTGTAATAAGAGCCAAAGTCTCTTCATCATAGTCACTAGCAGACTCATATCCACCATCCGCGGTAGCAATCATCACACGCGGAGATTTGCATTCTCTCACATAATGACCTCCTCCCTTACAACGACGACAAATAATATCACTTGTGTGCCCTGTTGATGCCATGGAAGAAGAAGAACTCCGTGCAGGCCCAGCAGGTGCGCTCTTGGCAGATAATGGTGGTTGTGCCTGTTTTCTTATATCACGACTGGAGGAGGCACCTAATTGAGGTGCTGGTGCAGTTGAAGTAGAAGATACACGCGTTGTCCATGATGATGGTCGGCCTGCAGAAAAGTTAGTTCGCGCCAATGCTTGTCGATCCTGCATTTCACGTTCAGCTTTACAAGCAAGATGGAATAAACGAGTGATATTAGTATACTCCTTATAGTCTAGAATGGTCTGAATCTCTCTATTTAATCCACCCAGAAAACGTGCAAGCATGGCTTCATTCTCCTCAACAATACCACATCTAATCATGCCAGTTTGTAATTCCTGATAATATTCTTCTACAGAATTTTTTCCTTGTCTTAAGCGCTGTAATTTTTGAAGCAATTCACGTTGATAATATGGTGGAACCCAACGAGTACGCATAGCAGTTTTCAAAGCAGCCCAAGTAGCGGGAACAGGATATAATCTACAATGTTCAGACCACCATACACATGCAAAACTAGTGAAAGCACAAACAGCAGCAGCAACCCGTCTCTCCTCGGGATATTGTAAACATGTAAAACGTTGTTCAGTTTCTAACTCCCAAGTAAGATATATATCAGGAACATATCTACCCTCAAATGGTGGAATATTCAATTTCAGTTTAGGAATATGGACATCATCTCGTACCTGAGGTGGTGGTGCGGGCCTACCATTACGAATATATACCTGAGGTCGACCTGGTGGTGGTGGTGCTGGTGGCTGCACGTAGTTCGGATTTTGATCAACCTCATCCTCATAATCTCCCACATAATCATCATCCTCCTGGGTACCAGCAGCAGCAGTAGCAGGAGCCAAAGAAGCACCAACAGCAGTAG
>NW_021273094.1:0-1013 GCF_002162155.2 Triticum dicoccoides
TGGTGTGCTCGCTGTGGTGCACGAGAGAGAGAAAGAGAGGAAGGGGAAGTTAGCCCAGCTCACTGCGGTCTTGATGGAGAGGACGGCGTGGTCGGGGACGAGCTGCTGCGGCGGCGACGGCGAAGGGGATCTCCGGCGATGGCGGTTCGGGCGAGGTTGGTGCGGCGGCTTCGGGGCACGCGAGCGCTCGGGGCTCGACTAGCTCGAAGAAGTGGAGGACGGCGGAGCTTCTGGACACGGTGGCGCGGCGTGGAGACGAAGGGGAGCACGGCTACGGCGGAGGTGCGGCGACGGTGGCGTCGGCCATGGCGTGGGAGCGCGAGGGAGAGGAACTGGGGGCGAATGGAGGTGTCCAGGAGGGTCGGGGCGCGACGTGGAGCTCGTCCAGGCCATCAGGGCGGCGAGAGGGGGAGGCAGGGCGGCGTGCAGCTGCGTGGCGAGCTGCGGTGCCGCCGCCAAGCACCTTGGCTGCCTGCCTGGCGAGCCAAGCAGCTCGCTGGAGCGGTGGCCGGGCTGGGCCGGCCAGGTGGGCTGGCTGGTGGGCCTGCGGTGGCGCCAGGTAAGTTTTCCCCTTTTTTTTCTATTTCTGTTTTTATTTAATATATCTGCAACTTTGTTGAATTTAATAAAATACCTAGGCAACTTCAAAAATCACCAAACTATTCCTAGCCCATAGTTGGATTATTTCCAACATGAAACATTTTAGTTTGGAGATATTTGAGCATTTAAATATTTTATATAATTTTAAATGCCCAAATTCAAATATTTATGATTTAATTCAAAAACCCTAAGATGGCCTAGGAAAATGTGCACCACTTTTGGCAGAGGTTCTGAACCAAGACAAAAATGATGGGCATTTTAGAAGGGCATTTCAGGTTCATTGAAAAAGTTTTTAGTAAACCCTAGTTGGTTTCAGAGGGGACTGGGGGTTCTGTCATCCCCATTTCAAGTTTCTGATGAAAAGGAAAACATGATGCAACACTCTAATGCATGGCTAACTAGGATGTGACACA
>NW_021273095.1:0-1432 GCF_002162155.2 Triticum dicoccoides
CGATCCTTAATAAAAAGATCAAAAGGGTGAAATTCACAAAGCACATTATTATCACGTGTGAGTTTAGGAACTGAAAGAAGATTACGGGTCACAGATGGAACTCGAAGAACATTGCGAAGCTGAAGACTCCTATTGGCATGTCTAGTGAGAAGAGATGCTTGACCAATATGATAGATGTGCATACCTGCTCCATTGGCGGTGTGGATCTTGTCGGAGCCATGATAAGGTTCACGAGTGTGAAGCTTCCCCATCTCGCTGGTCAGATGCTCTGTCGCCCCAGAGTCCATGTACCAGTGTGGATCGATGGAGTAGGACTGAGTGTGTCCCTGGTGCTTCTGCGGCGCGGGACGATCAGCCATGGCGACCTGGCGGGCATTGTTGCGTGTATCTTTGCCGTCATTGCCAAGACCAAGGAAGCTTCGCTGGAAGCGCTTATGACACTTGGAGGCCCAGTGCCCATCGCGGCCACAAAGCTGACACACATGTGGACCGCCAGCCCCCGGTAAGGTCGCAGTAGGTGGGGGGGCCGAGGCGGGCGACGGTGGCAACCCCAAGGGAGACCGGGGTGATGAAGAAGAGCGGCCACCCTTGGTGGCGATGTTGGCCGAGAGGGAGCCAGTGCCCCTGGTGCGGCGAGTCTCAACCCGTTGCTCAGTGAGAAGAAGCCGAGAGAAAACCTCGTGTGCCAACATGGGTGTCGAGTTGCCCCGCTCGTTGATGATCTCGACTAAGGCATCATACTCCTCATCAAGACCATTGACAATAAACGAGTTGAACTCGGAGTCGGTTAGGGGCTGTCCAATGGAGGCCAATGTGTCGGCGAGGCCCTTGACCTTGTTGTAGAACTCAGTGGCCGTGGAGTCAAGCTTCTGACACTCTCCAAGCTGACGATGGAGTGCAGAGACACGAGCCTGGGACTGCGCTGCAAAGGTGCGCTCAAGGATGGTCCAGGCCTCATGAGACATCTTCGCGAAGACAACAAGGCCGGCAACTGCCGGCGAGAGCGACCCCTGGATGGAGGAGAGGTTCGCCTGGTCCTGCCCCGTCCAGACGCGATGGGCCGGATTGTAGACCGGACCGTGCACGCTGTCTACCAGCGCGGGTGGGCAGGGAAGCGATCCGTCGACGTAGCCTAGCAGGTAGTGACTCCCCAAGAGCGGGAGAACCTGCGCACGCCAGAAGATGTAGTTGTCGGCGGAGAGCTTGATGGTGATGAGATGACCAAAGTGAAACGGCGGCGGCGAAGACGATCCCATCGAGGAGGCTGCCTGGGGTGCAAACACCATGGAGGCAGCCGGAGGCACCGAAGCCGATGCGGGAGGAGGCGGGACCGCAGCCAGGGCGGGCGCCGCAAAGCTTGCGGCCGGTGCGGACGCCGCAAGGCCCACGGCCGGGGCGGACGCCGCCAACCCCGCCAGCGGGGCGGTGTGAT
>NW_021273096.1:0-9248 GCF_002162155.2 Triticum dicoccoides
TGGAGGTCCCGGGCGGAATGAAGGCGGCGGTTTTTGCCTGTTGCCCTTCGGAGCGGTGATATAGAACCACTCCTGCTGCCACAAGCCGAGCTCCTCTTGGAAGGAGCCCTCAGGCCACGGGGCATCGGTCCTCCTGCTTATGGCCGCCCCGCTGCACTCTGCTTGACGTCCCCCGATCATCTTCGGCTCCACATTGAAGGTCTTCAGCCACAGGCCGAAGTGGGGGGTGACGCGGAGGAAGGCTTCGCAGACGATAATGAATGCGGAAATATGGAGGATGGACTCCGGAGCCAAGTCGTGAAAATCCAGCCCGTAGTAGAACATGAGCCCTCTCACGAAGGGGTCTGTCGAGAAGCCTAAACCCCGACGGAGGTGGGATACGAAGACGACGTACTCACCAGGCTCGGGAGTGGGTACGGCCTGCCCTTGGGCGGGCAACCTGTGCGAAATCTCGTAAGACAGGTACTTGGCCTCACGCAGCTTTAACACGTCCTCCTCTGCGACGGAGGAGGGCATCCACCGGCCCTGAAGGTCAGAGCCGGACATTGTTGAAGGTCCGAAGCGCTCGAATCTGGGGCTCTGGGTGTTGGAACTTGGAGCAAGGAGAAGATTCGATGGAAGATTGAAGAGAAGAAACGAGCCTTGGTCCTCTTATAAAGAGGGAAAATACCAAGAGCCGTCTCTGTGACCGTTCGGGATTCACCTTCGATAGAGGAGGCGTGGCGACGGGCACGGTTGGGTTACCCACGCCCGTATTTGATGAGAATCCCGGAATAAGGGGACCATGATCTCTGCTTCGACAAGACGTGCCAAGGAAACCGCTTCGCTAAACGTGCCGAGGTGGTATAATAAAAAACGATTCAAGTAAAGGCTTGGTAGTGGTGTGACGTCATGCCGCAAAATACGTCAGCAGATTGAGCTTGTGTACATTTTATTCTCTCTACGGTGGAATGTGGAATTTATTTTGCAGAGCCGGACACTATCCTGGTGTTCGTGATCTTCTCTGGATTATTCAAAGGAGGAACCCGCCTTGCAATGCCGAACATTATGCACGCCGGACTTATCGTCATTGAAGCCTGGTTCAGGGGCTACTGAGGGAGTCCTGGACTAGGGGGTGTCCGGACAGCCGGACTCCAAGACTGCGAAGATACAAGATTGAAGACTCCGTCCCGTGTCCGGATGGGACTTTCCTTGGCGTGGAAGGCAAGCTTGGCGATACGGATATGTAGATCTCCTACCATTGTAACCGACTCTATGTAACCCTAGCCTTCTCCGGTGTCTATATAAACCGGAGGGCTTTAGTCCGTAGGACACAACATACATTACAACAATCATACCATAGACTAGCTTCTAGGGTTTAGCCTCCTTGATCTCGTGGTAGATCCACTCTTGTACTACCCATATCATCAATATTAATCAAGCAGGACGTAGGGTTTTACCTCCATCAAGAGGGCCCGAACCTGGGTAAAACATCGTGTCCCTTGTCTCCTGTTACCATCTGCCTAGACGCACAGTTCGGGACCCCCTACCCGAGATCCACCGGTTTTGACACCGACAGCAAGCATTTCAAAGGCGAGGCAGATCACCGGAAGAAGCCCGCTATGCGTACCGGTGATCACATACTTGCTATGGTCAATGATTTACACGTAATCTTTGAAAAGGGTCCCGGCGGACTAGCTGTTCCGAGTGACACTAGGGGACATGCACCCATGTGGAAGAAGAAATCTATATTTTGTGACCTACCCTACTGGAAAGACCTAGAGGTCCGCTCTTCGATCAACGTGATGCACGTGACGAAGAACCTTTGCATGAACCTGCTAGGCTTCTTGGGCATGTATGGGAAGACAAAAGATACAGCTGAGGCACGGGAGGACCTGCAACGTTTGCACGAAAAAGACGGCATGCCTCCAAAGCAGTATGAAGGTCCTGCCAGCTATGCTCTTACCAAAGAAGAGAAGGAAATCTTCTTTGAATGCCTGCTTAGTATGAAGGTCCTGACTGGCTTCTCGTCGAATATAAAAGGAATAATAAATATGGCAGAGAAAAAGTTTCAGAACCTAAAGTCTCATGATTACCACGTGATTATGACGCAACTGCTTCCGGTTGCATTGAGGGGGCTTCTACCGGAAAATGTCCGATTAGCCATTGTGAAGCTATGTGCATTCCTCAATGCAATCTCTCAGAAGGTGATCGATCCAAAAATCATACCAAGGCTAAGGAGTGATGTGGTGCAATGTCTTGTCAGTTTCGAGCTGGTGTTCCCACCATCCTTCTTCAATATCATGACGCACGTCCTAGTTCATATAGTTGACGAGATTGTCATTCTAGGCCCCGTATTTCTACACAATATGTACCCCTTTGAGAGGTTCATGGGAGTCTTAAAGAAATATGTCCGTTACCGTGCTAGGCCAGAAGGAAGCATCTCCATGGGCCATCAAACAGAGGATGTCATCGGGTTTTGTGTTGACTTCATTCCTGGCCTTAAGAAGATAGGTCTCCCTAAGTCGTGGTATGAGGGGAGACTGACTGGAAAAGGCACGCTTGGAAGGGACTCAATAATATGCAGGCACGGATATTCTTGGTCTCAAGCACACTACACAGTTCTACAGAACTCTACCTTGGTGACCCCGTATGTCGATGAATACAAGAACAGTCTGCGCTCCAAACACCCGGAGCAGTGCGATGACTGGATTACATGTGAACACATCAGGACTTTCAGCAGTTGGTTGGAAGCACGTCTCAGAGGTGACAACACTATTTGTGATGAGCTGTACTTGTTGTCCAGGGGACCATCTTTGACTGTATTGATTTGGAAAGGATACGATATAAATGGGAATACATTTTACACGATTGACCAAGATCAAAAGAGCACCAACCAAAACAGCGGTGTCCGCTTTGATGCAACAACCGAGAGGGGAAAGGACACATATTATGGTTACATAGTGGACATATGGGAACTTGACTATGGACATGATTTTAAGGTCCCTTTGTTTAAGTGCAAATGGGTTAATCTGTCAGGAGGTGGGGTACAGGTAGACCCACAGTACGGAATGACAACAGTGGATCTGAAAAATCTTGGGTACACTGACGAACCGTTCGTCCTAACCAATGATGTGGCACAGGTTATCTATGTGAAGGACATGTCTACCAGACCGAGAAAGAGAAAAGATAAGGAAGCGAATACATCATAGATGAGCCAAAGCGCCACATAGTTCTTTCAGGAAAAAGGGACATCGTGGGAGTGGAGGGCAAGACAGGCATGTCTGAAGATTATGAAAAGTTTCATGAAATTCCTCCCTTCAAAGTCAAGGCTGACCCCAGCATCCTGATAAACGATGAAGATTATCCATGGTTACGGCGCAATAAGCAAATGACACAAGCGAAGAAAAAGTAAAGACTTTCTCCCGCAACTATTATGATGATACCATGCCAACTTTGTAACAGACGAGTATGATACCATTGTCCGTTTTGTACATGCACATGCTATGTGGGTGAATTTATGATACCATGCCAACTTTCAACTTTTTCAGAGTTCATTTGAAATGCTTTAATGTCTTATGGTTCGGCCCTCGTAATAATTAAAAATAGCAACAATAATTATTTTGTTGTAAGTAGAAACAAAATAAAATAAATAAAGCAAGAAAGAAAACAAATAAAACAAAAAAAGTGTTTTCAAACTTGAAAACTAATGGCACTAACAGAAAGTTTATAATTTTTCTAAAACTAAAAGCAAAAAAAATTAAAAAATAAAGCAAAAAAACAAAAGAAAATAAATAATGCAGAAAACAAAACAAAAAAACTAGAAAATAATTAAAAATAGCAATAATAAGTAAAGAAAACAAAAAACAAAAAAATGCTTCCTACTGGGCCCCCACGGTCTAAATACGACTAGAAACCCTACCATGGGCCAGGATTCAGGCCTGCAGTAGGCCCAGAAGGCCCATCAGACAAAGCAGTAACAAGTAGGCCCGCAAGCCTGCGGTGGAGAGGAGCTCGAGAGGGGTGCGGCAGTGGGGCTTATAAACCACTGCGCGCCCCTCTCAACTAGCTAGGTGGGACTAAACTTTGGCCCCGACGCGGGCAGCACAGGGGCCTTTGGTCCCGGTTGGTGGCACCAACCGGGACTAAAGGGGAGGCATTGGTACCTGTTGGTGCCACGAACCGGTACCAATGCCCACCCTTTAGTCCCGGTTGGCGCCGCCAACCGGGACCAAAGGCCGCCGCTTCCCGCCCTTTGGGCTGCTGAAAAGAGGTCTTTGGTCCCGGTTGGTGGCTCCAACCGGGACTAAAGGGGGCATTAGTCCCGGTTGGTTTCACGAACCGGGACAAATTCTCTTCATATATAACTAGCACTTAGCAGTTTCTCCAAAATCCATCCTTTCTTCTCCGCCCGACGCCCGCTGCTCTGCCTCGTCGCCGTCGCCGCCGAGCCGTCAGGCTGCTCCACCTCGTCGTCGCCGCCGCCTCCGACGCCGTCAGGCTGGTCCACCTAACCGTCGTCGCCGCCTCCGACGCCGCCAGGTTGCTCAACTTTGTCGTCGCCGCCGCCCTCGACGCCATATGCCCCGAAGCCGGCGCCGCTCCCCGTGCCCCGTCGCCGCCCACCGTGCCCCGCCATCCCCCTGTGAGCACCTGCCTCACGCCCCTGCCTTGCCTCGCTCCCGCACCCCTGCCCTGCCTCGCGCACCTGCACCCCTGCCCTGCCCCGCCGGCGCCACCGCTGCCGCCATGCCCCTCTGCCCGACTCTGTTTTTTTATTAGTTTAATTTTTTATATATATATATAATGTATGTGTATGTATGTGGCTATATGTTTTTGTTCATATGTTGCTATATGTTTTTTAATTTTTATTAGTTTATTTTTTTGTTCATATGTGATGTATATGTGTATGTGGCTATAATGTATATGTGTATGTGATGTATGTGGCTAGAATTTGCTAAATATATATGTTAAAAATGTTTTTTTGTTCATAGAAGGTTTTTTGTTCATATATAGAAAGTTACAATTTTAGAAAAGTTTTATATATATATATGCAAAAGTTACAATTTTAGAAAAAAGAAGGATAGGAAAGAAGAAAGTAAGAAGAGGAAAGAAAGAAGAAGAGGAGAGGAAAAGAAGAGGAGAAATAAATAAGAAGAAGAAAAAAGAAGAAAAAGAAGAGGAGAATAAGAAAGAAATAGAGGAGAAGAAGAAAAAATAGAAAAAAAAATTGTATTTTTTCTTCTTCTCCTCTATTCCTTTCTTCTTCTCCTCTTTTTTCTTCTTCTTTTTCTTCTTCTTCTTCTTCCTTCTTCCTTCTTCCTCTTTTCTTCCTTTTCCTTAATTATTTTCCTTTCTCGAGGGAGAAGAAGAAAAAGAAGAGGAGAAGAAGAAAGAAAGGAATAGAGGAGAAAGAAGAAACTTCAACACGAGGGGGGTATCGATACCCCCTCCCCGATAACATTATTTTCCATGTATATGTATGTCGCATCGTTGTTGATATAACCCCCTCGAGATAACTTCGACATGAGGGGCGGTCGATATATATACCCCCTCTCGACCGTGATAACTTATACAACGGCAGCACCCCCCTCGGCCCTCTCGCTTGACCAAAACTCTCGAGGACACCCAAACCCTAGAGAGAAAACGATGTTGGTCTCCTACACCCTCCCGCCGCGCCCCTACCCGACAAATTAACTCTCTCGAGGCCACCCAAATTTACCAAGTTAAAAGAGCGTTGTCGTCGAGGCCACCCCAAACCCTTGAAGTGTTGTGTCGAGGCGACCCCAAACCCTAGAGAAGCAGCGTCGAGGCCACTAACATGATTCCTTATTGTGATTAGCTAGCTAGTTCTACGTTTGCCACTAATATATATATATATATATATATATATATATATATATATATATATATATATATATATATATATATATATCCATCTGTACCATGTTTGAATAATAATTTACATGCTGTAAATATTTGCAGAAACTATGGAGCACTCCCGAGATGAAGAAACAGAAGCGATGTTGGGGGACATAATCGCACAGGGAAGTGATGAAGTTGCGTCATTTCTCAACGACACCGATGGTCAGGAAGGACTGGGTGAAGAAGAGGGCTATGTTCATGATGGCTTCGGCCCATTAATGCCGGTACAAGAAGAGGACTATGTTCATGATGGCTCTGGTGACACAATGGAGGTACAAGAAGGAGACCGTGCTGACTGCTCCGGTGACCGAACCGAGTCCGGCCAGGTATATATATATTAATTAAGCCCGTGCTGACTAGTTAATTGATGCATCCATTGTTTTGGTATGTGTACACATATTAATTACTCTCGTCTTTCTTCCTTATAATTTCTAGCCCTCTGGATCGAGCACAACTTCGGTAAGGAGACGAGGCCCGAAGAAAAAGTTGAGCTCGGATGAAAAGTTTGAGATCATAGAAATCGCGCCCGACGGTGAACCGATTGAACCCATCCGAACAAAGAAGGCATTTTCTGCTCAGTGCGGGGTTCTTGTTAGGGACAAGATCCCGATCAGCATCCAGCAATGGTATAAGCCTAAGGAGGAAGACCCTGAGGTGTCTTATGTCAATGATATGCAGAAAGAAGATCTTTGGACTTAGCTGAAGGCAAATTTCACCCTACCGCCAGAGGAGGATCCGGAGAAGCCAGTTAAAGAGCAATTAATCAAGTCTTGTGCTCTTAAGAAGATGGCAACCCTATTCAGGAGGTGGAGGAAAGAGTTGAACAAGTTTGTCAACAAAAAAAAGACACCAGAATTCATCGGCAAATATGAGAAGATCAAAGATCACTGGCCTGCATTTGTGGCCCACAAGGCATCGGAAAAGAGTAAGAAGATGTCGGCGACAAACAAGCAAAATGCTGCGAAGAAGAAGCTTCACCATCGCACGGGGTCAGGTGGCTACCTCAAAGCCCGGCCTAAGTGGTCCAAGGCTGAGAATGATCTGCTTGAAAAAGGGATCGAACCAGAGACAATGTACTGGCCAGACCGTTGCCGGACTTGGTTCTTCGGAGCTGGCGGAACCTTGGACCCTGTATCAGGGAAGTGCCATTGGACGGACGAGCAACTACAAATACCAGTCAAGAACCTTC
Organism: Triticum dicoccoides; assembly: GCF_002162155.2. Taxonomy (NCBI): domain Eukaryota; kingdom Viridiplantae; phylum Streptophyta; class Magnoliopsida; order Poales; family Poaceae; genus Triticum; species Triticum dicoccoides. The sequence goes on from NW_021273096.1 coordinate 7,094, forward strand.
GACACTATATCGATGCAGCGCAGCGAGGGACGTTCGTTCCAGACAGGGAGAAGGACGAGCTCACAATGGCCCTCGGGAATCCTGAGCACCCTGGACGGACACGAGGCACGCCGGGCTCCATTCCGTGGAAGGTTGGTTTTCCGGACGCAGGGGGTTACAAAACTCACGAGAGGAGGAAGAAACTGGAGCAGGGCCAACTGCAGGTGCTGCACGAAAGGGTAATGGGGCTAGAGGAACGAGAAGCAGCAGATCGCAGCAAATGACCTGCCGAAGCTTCCCCCGAAGCTACCCCGCCATCTCAACGGAGAAGCAGCGTGGCTTCCACCGAGCTGCTTCAGCCGGAGCATGTCTTGACGGCTCCTGCCAGCTATCCCGTGGATGCTATCACGGAGTCTCAAAATTGCCACATTATGACGCGATGGATGAATTTGAAGGTCAAGGCGGCTGTTGGCTCTGTTTATCCTAATGGACCCGACGCAACTCATCACTGCCGGCCGATTCCAAAAGGATATGCTAGGGTGATGGTGGATGAAATAACGGAGGGATTTGAGGACCTCCTGCTTGACCACCCTACCGGTGAAGGGGAGACTAGGCTGGGTTTTGCTCTCAAGACTCCATGCCTATGGTGGAAGGAGCTCATCAACCTTCCGAACTGGACGCCTCCGCCTCCTCCTCCTCCTCCGGTGAGTCAGGGCACTCCGCCTCCTCCACCGCCTCCTCCTCCTACGAGTGACGATCAGGGCACGCGTGGCGGCACTCCGCCTCCTTCTCCGGCACGTGGTGGCACTCCGCCTCCTTCTCCGCCTGTGCCGGCGCTCCCGACCAGCCATCAGCCTCCTCCTTCTCCGCCTCGCCAGCAAGGGCGAAAGAGACCCGCCGCCGCCCCGGCTGCTCCGGCGCGTCGTAGTCCTTCTCCTCCGCCTTGTAAGCAAGCACGAAAGAAGACAGACGCCGCAGCCGCTCCGTCTGCTCCGGCGTCCAGCAGCACAACCAGAGGCCACTACTAGGGAAAGGGCTATAGATGGAATTGACACTAATGGCGCACCAGACATGTGGTGCGCCATTACTATATACTAATGGCGCACCATATGTTGGTACGCCATTAGTAAAAATATTTTTTTTAAAAAAAAATTCAAAACTACTAATGGCGCACCGTGGGAGTGGTGCGCTAGTAATGGCGCACCATGCCACGGTGCGCCATTAGTAATTTGGCCACCACTTCCACCGAATGCACCCCCCCCCCGTGGATCGCCTTTTTAGTTTTAAAAAAAGAAAAGAAAATGATGAAAATATCAAAAAAAAATAAAAGAAAATAAGTTTCCCATGTGATATGTGGTCTAGTTGTTGGGAAAATTTGCAAATATGAATTTCGACTTCATTTGCAAAATCTCGCGAGAATTTGTAAAAATGGGCATAACTTTTGCATACTAACTCGGATGAAAAAGTTTTTTATATGAAAAATCATCTACTCGAAAAGTTACATCCAAATTTAACATGGGGAACCCCGTTAAACATTTTCAAAATCCTCAAAAACCTAACAGAAAAAAAATACGGGGCTTTTAAGATCTGGAGAGGCAAAAAATTCAAAAAAATTCAAACTTACTAATGGCACACCTACCCATGGTGCGCCATTACTATCTTCCCGCCTTCAAAATTCAAAATAAGTCAAAAAAATAAAAAAAAAAGTTACTAATGGCACACCTGCCCATGGTGCGCCATTAGTATCTTCCCTCCTTCAAAATTCAAAATAAGTCAAAAAAAATTACTAATGGCGCACCTTCCCATGGTGCGCCATTAGTATCTTCCCGCCTTCAAAATTCAAAATAAATCAAAAAAATAAAAAAAGTTACTAATGGCGCACCTGCCCGCGGTGCGCCATTAGTATGCCGTATATATGGCTGGCCGTGGTTCTCTCCTCCTTATCTCTTCATTCCACCTCTCCTACACTCCATCTCCTCCTCTCCTCCACTCCATCTTCCCTTCTCTCCTCCACCATATATGGCTGGCCGTGGACCCTCCTCCTCTCCGGCGACCTCCTTCTCCCTCCTCTCCTCCCCTCCCCTCCCCTCCCCTCACGGTTTCTTCTCCCTCCTCTCTGGTGAGCTCCTCCTCCCTCCTCTCCGGTGAGCTCCTCCTCCCTTCTCTCCGGTGAGCT
>NW_021273096.1:13125-19219 GCF_002162155.2 Triticum dicoccoides
AGCACCGGCGCGTCGGGCCATGGGCGCCAAGGCGGTTCGGGTCCTCCTCCTCCTCTTCCTCCTCCCGATCCTCGTCGCACTCCTCCGGCACTCCGGCCCTGCTCGGCGTCAAGGCCGAGCCCGCGGCGGAGTCGCCGCTCGGTCGGCGCACTCGCAGCGCCGGCATCGTCATCAACGAGGGCGGCCGGCGCGCCTCCTCCTTGTCGGCTCCTCCGCGCTTCGTCAAGCCAAAGACGGAGCCAGGGCTGGCGCCGGTGAAGACGGAGCCGGGGCTGGCGCCGGTGAAGACGGAGCCGGGGCTGGTGCCGGTGAAGGCGGAGTTCGACGACGACGACACGGCCCTAGAATGGGCGCGCCAGGACTCCATTGCAATGGAAAAGGCGCGCCGGGAGAAGGCGAAGGAGCGCCAGCGCGCCGCCCTGCGCCGCTTCGAGGAGCGCCGACGCGGCCGCGACGAAGACGGGATCGTCGTCCTATGCGACAGCGACGACGACGACGACGCGCCGCCGCCAGTCCACCATGGCGACGCCGGGTCCAGCCGGGTGGCCCGCGTCAAGGAGGAGAAGGCCGACGACGACGATGGCGGCGACGGCGGCGACGACTTCAGCCCCTTTCTTTTTTAGATTAGCTTAATGTAATGAAAATGTGCGAATTTCGCCGAAATTTGCCATGTTTAGCCGAAATTTAACTACTCTTTTATCATAACTTCGTCGAACAGCCTTTTTTTTAAAACACTCGCCTGGGGGGCGGCCCTGGGGGCCGACGGCTGGGCGACGACTCGCCCCCAGGGCCTTTCTTTACGCCGGCTCACCCCCAGGCGGCGCTTTTAGACGCCCCCTGGGGGGGCAATGCTGGAGATGCCCCGACAACTTACAAAGCAAAGCAAATCTCCCTGCATATGGAGGTAGATTCATGTGCTCACTTGTTTCAACTTTATGCAAATAAGGAAGACTTGGATCGCTAGTCACAAGTTACATCGATCTAGGACCAAAGGGAGACGTACATGTAACAGCGATCGGCTGACTTTCACATATGTATGGAATTCTATTGTTTGGAGCGAAAATTACACTAAATACTAGTATTAACTTATGTATCTCAACATGCAAGCATGTCACATCATTATACAATTATGGATGAAATAAAACTTCAACATGCAATCATGCATGGGAAAAGACTCACTGCCACATGCAACCATGCATGAAATATATGTTTCATTCTATTATTCTACTAATATTTAATTAATATTTTATAATTATACATAATCAAATATAATAAGTCGTATGTATTTCTATTTTTTGTTCACATCTTATTAATCTAAATATTTAAATTCCACGCAATAAAATGAAATGGATTGCAACTGATTCCCTAGCAACACAAGGATAATCATCTAGTTAACTTAGAAGTTGAATCCAATGAGACGACATAATGTTATAAATCCGATGGATGGACAAGCAATTACAAGAAGGACACAAACATTTGTTGATGTGCAAGACTATGAACATTTCTAGAAACCCATATACTAAATTAGCAAGATGCAAGCACCGACATGCACGACAAGGCCATCATACAACGTCTTCGACCACCCACCACGACAGGTATGGTCATAACATTTTAGTGTCACATTTTTCAAAATGAAATATTTCACCGGCGGCCGGCAGGAACGTGTTTTTATTTTCCCAATTCCATCCACTCGAAAAGTCTAACTCTCTCCTGCGTCTACGTAGCGAGCACTAACAGTGCGTGCATGGGCTGCATTAACGTGTAACGAAATGAGATGTGCATGCGGTCCATGGCAGCAACAACCGATCGATCGAAGGCGAGTGAAAACATTTGGATGCAGCGCGGACTCTCTCAGGAGTGAAAGCTTGTTGAATGTGAGGTCCCGGCCGGGAGATAACACGGGAGCAGGTAAAGCGGTGCGCCACTATCTCATGCCAGAAAGGGCATATGCAGGATGAGGACGGCGTTTCGCTGCTTGCCATGCATGGTCACATCACATGCCACCGCGTGCTCACATGATCACATCGCATCCTTGCTCCGCGATGAGTTGTTTCCTTGCTTGGCTCTGGGGACTTTGACGCAACAACCCCCCGCATACCGTATGTGTAGCATATATACGTGGCCAATTGATCACAAAGAGCATATATATCTTGTGACACCGACGCCCCAACCACCTGTTCACATTTTACTTCAACCACTACTACAACTCAATTAACCCACGTCTATAAACCGGCAGCTTCCTTATAACTTACCACAAGGCAAAGCAAAGCTGCCTGCATATGGAGGTAGATTCATGTGCTCAATTGTTTCAAATTTATGCAAATGCGGAAGACTTGGATCGCTCCTCACAAGTTACAATCGGTCTAGGAGCAAAACAGTAATGCTAGACCCACGTAATTTTACGTAAAGGTTGATGTGGTGATAGTTAACTGGAGCAGGGTTAGTGGCTGGGGCCCACCCCGGTTGAAATCAAGGGGCAGAGTTTAGTAGTTAAGGAAAATTACGCAACAACACGTAGGCTGTACGTAGATGTAGCATTTTTGAGGAGCCAAGGGAGACGGTCATGTACGGTTTCGCTTCGTACCTTCGCTGTTAAGCTATCGACCAACTTTCATACATACTCCTGAGCTTGGAACAGAAATTGCACTAAATTAATTTAGAAGATGAATTGGCCGATCAGTCGACTTGATGTTAAGAATTTGAGACGCAGTCGATCATGCATGGACAAGCAATTACAGTCATTTGTCGCGCAGACGCCTACTTCCTTAGGGCAAGATTACAAGCGTTTATAGAAACCCATATACTCCCTCCGTTCGAAAATACTTGTCATCAAAATGAATAAAAGAAGATGTATCTCTGTCTGAAAATACTTTTCATCAAAATGGATAAAAAAAGATGTATCTAGAACTAAAATATATCTAGATACATTTTCTTTTATCCATTTTGATGACAAGTATTTCTGGACGGAGGGAGTACTAAATTAACAAAGTACAAGCACCGATATGCACGATACGACCACCCGCCATGATGGGTACGGTCATCCCTACTATGGGCGTTAGATGTCCCCTCATGATTTCGTATGTGTTGAGGGTGGGGTATCTCTAATCTCCGTTCATTTACAACTTGGGACTAAACATCCATAGAATACTCGATTAGATTGTCAGTCCCACTAATCATACATATCATCAGTTTGAAAACCAACCATGGGCTTAGATGTCTTTTCAGTCTTCCCTTTTGGGTGGTTGACCACAACATGATTAGTTCATTACAGAATGGATATCCCCTACGCTTATGCATTATTTTGAACTTCTCTTTGGAATGCAAAATGCACGACACATGAACTATGACATGCAAAGCATACCTCGTATTCGAATGAATAAAATGCAGAATATCTTATAAAGTACCAATGTGTGTCAATTGCGTCCTACAAATTCAAAAATGAACATATGAGTCTTAATCATGAGTAACTAATTCGTCACGGGTCCTATCTGCATTTGATCAGGCCACGTGGAATAGTTATCTCTTTAAAAAAAAGTCTATGTCATTTGTAAAAAATGTCCATGTGTTTGAAATATTTAGGAAAAAAGTATTCGTGTTTAAAATAACGTTTGTGTCTTTGTACATGACTAGATTTATTTTCATACACTTATCTTTTTTTTGTAGTTCCATAAGAAAGGGCCAAGAACAAAGAAAAATATTACAAAAACTATAACCTAGATGAGAAGAAACGGAGAAATGAAAAACACCAAAACCTGAAATGGCCCAGCCTATGTTGCTTCGACGAATTATCTATTTCATGGTTGGATCCAATGAGAGCAGCTAATTAACGAGCGCTTCTTTGGGAGCCTCGCAACGATTAGCATCACTTGACGCGCTCTCAGCCATTCGCCACGTATCGCGCTCTGGGCGCTCCCTCCGGATTTTTTTTGCACCCGTTTTTGGCTTTTTTAAACGGGTTTTTTTCCGGGTTTATTCCACATTTTGGTTTTCCACCGGTCTTTCCTAGCTTTTTGATCAAAAAAAATTGGAAAAAAAAATTGCGCAAAAAAGCGTGTTTTCCTTTTTTTTCTTCCTTTCGCGAGAGTCATGGTTTTGCTTTCGCGGGAGGCACGGTTGCTTTCGCGAGAGCCACGGTTGTGCCTCTCAGAAACGAAAAAAAAAACGCGTTTACTGTTTTCTTTTTCTTTCGCGTTTTCTGTTTTTTTTCTTTCACGAAAATCACGGTTTTGCTTTTCGCGAGAGTCACGACCGCGCCTCTCGAAAATGAAAAAAAAACGTGTTTTCTGTTTTTTTGCGAGAGTCACGGTTTTGCTTCCGTGAGAGGCAAGGTTGTGCTTTCGCGAGAGTCACGGCGTGCCTCTTGGAAACGGAAAAAAAACACGTTTTCTATTTCTTTTTTCTTTCGCGAGAGTCACGGTTTTGCTTCCGCGAGAGTCACGTCCGTGCCTCCTCGGAAACGAAAAAAAAAACGTGTTTTCTCATTTTTTTTTCTTTTGCGGGAGTCATGGTTTTGCTTCCGCGAGAGGCACGCTTGTGATTTCGTGAGAGGCACGGGCGTGCCTCTTTTGGACGGGAAAAAACCAGGGCTATCCGGTTCGGTTTTTCGTTCTGGTTTTTTCGTGAAGAAAGAATTCGTCAAAACCTATTAACATGAGATCTAGTTTTGAAGATGTCGACGCGAGGAATTCAATGGTGAAAACGGTTTAAGATTTGGGCGCACGATTTAAAAGATAAAACGTTTTGAATAAATGGACCTATGAAAAAAGGGAAAACTCATAGGTTGCGACAAACGGCGCCCATGCAGCGCGCCACTTGTTGCAACCTGGAAAAGTTGGAATGATCTTCGCAACGAGTACTCCTCAACTAGTGATTCCGGGATCCAATCGGCTACCCGCAAGCGGCAAACAGACGCCAATTGCACGTCCACTCGCAATCCGAGTTGGACCAGCCAGTGGGGCATTTTCTCACGTTTTTCCGTTTTGCTACTTTCTACTGCAGCTCTTCTATTATGGTTTCTTTGTTTTGTTTTGTTTTTTATTTTCAGGCTTTTCTTTCTTCTGTTCTATTTTTTTGTTTTATGTTTTGAATACATAAAGATATATTTTAATGCACGGATGAACTATACTATGATATATGATCAATATTTGTTTGATACACAATGAACATAAAATATACTTTGAACATTTTTCTATATATGATGAACTTTATTAATTATACACTGAACTTTTTTATAAAACCCATAATAAACAATAAAAACATTTTTCGATATAAATATAAAAATCTACATCCATAAAAAATAAAAACAGTCTTTTTTGTAGGAACCCCAACAACATAAAGAAAAAGGGTTCACGACAGAGAGGGCCGAGCCACTTTTTATTTTATTTTATTTGTTTTTTTCTTTTGATCATATATTAGAAATATTGTAAATAAATATACATTATAAAAATTAAATTTACCTAAAACTAAAACATGAATATGTGGAAATGTGAACATAGTGTATAATAATTTTTTATCGTAATTTAAAATAATATAGAGAGCATTCCGAAAAATGTTTATGACATTTCAAAACTATTCACGCTTTAAAAATAATAATAATTTGAAAGTTCCAAAAATGTTTATTAAATGTACAAAAATTGTATAGCTCAACAATTAATGTTACATACCATTCAAAAATGAATGGTGCATTCATAAAATGGTTATGCATTCGTAAAACATACTTGTAATATTGGCCGAAATGTGTATAAAGCAAACAAAAATGTTTGCATAGTTTGAAAAAATGTTTCCACATGTATTTGTAAAATATGTATCATGTATTCAGAAAAATGCTCAAAAAAGTATTCGAAAAAAATGTTAATCATGTATTTTAAAAATGTTAATTGTTTATAAACAATATTTTAGATGTATACAAAAAACATACCATGTGTATGAAAATAAGTAGTCGGCAAACTTATATTTGAAAGATATGTTATCATGCATTTGGAAAATGATAAATATGTATAAAAAGGTTTGTGATGTATATGAAGACTATACAATTTGTATGAAGCACATGTGTTTAAAACATGAGAAATAAAAAAGAAAAAATGGTGATGAGGCA
>NW_021273097.1:0-1995 GCF_002162155.2 Triticum dicoccoides
TGGAGGTCCCGGGCGGAATGAAGGCGGCGGTTTTTGCCTGTTGCCCTTCGGAGCGGTGATATAGAACCACTCCTGCTGCCACAAGCCGAGCTCCTCTTGGAAGGAGCCCTCAGGCCACGGGGCATCGGTCCTCCTGCTTATGGCCGCCCCGCTGCACTCTGCTTGACGTCCCCCGATCATCTTCGGCTCCACATTGAAGGTCTTCAGCCACAGGCCGAAGTGGGGGGTGACGCGGAGGAAGGCTTCGCAGACGATAATGAATGCGGAAATATGGAGGATGGACTCCGGAGCCAAGTCGTGAAAATCCAGCCCGTAGTAGAACATGAGCCCTCTCACGAAGGGGTCTGTCGAGAAGCCTAAACCCCGACGGAGGTGGGATACGAAGACGACGTACTCACCAGGCTCGGGAGTGGGTACGGCCTGCCCTTGGGCGGGCAACCTGTGCGAAATCTCGTAAGACAGGTACTTGGCCTCACGCAGCTTTAACACGTCCTCCTCTGCGACGGAGGAGGGCATCCACCGGCCCTGAAGGTCAGAGCCGGACATTGTTGAAGGTCCGAAGCGCTCGAATCTGGGGCTCTGGGTGTTGGAACTTGGAGCAAGGAGAAGATTCGATGGAAGATTGAAGAGAAGAAACGAGCCTTGGTCCTCTTATAAAGAGGGAAAATACCAAGAGCCGTCTCTGTGACCGTTCGGGATTCACCTTCGATAGAGGAGGCGTGGCGACGGGCACGGTTGGGTTACCCACGCCCGTATTTGATGAGAATCCCGGAATAAGGGGACCATGATCTCTGCTTCGACAAGACGTGCCAAGGAAACCGCTTCGCTAAACGTGCCGAGGTGGTATAATAAAAAACGATTCAAGTAAAGGCTTGGTAGTGGTGTGACGTCATGCCGCAAAATACGTCAGCAGATTGAGCTTGTGTACATTTTATTCTCTCTACGGTGGAATGTGGAATTTATTTTGCAGAGCCGGACACTATCCTGGTGTTCGTGATCTTCTCTGGATTATTCAAAGGAGGAACCCGCCTTGCAATGCCGAACATTATGCACGCCGGACTTATCGTCATTGAAGCCTGGTTCAGGGGCTACTGAGGGAGTCCTGGACTAGGGGGTGTCCGGACAGCCGGACTCCAAGACTGCGAAGATACAAGATTGAAGACTCCGTCCCGTGTCCGGATGGGACTTTCCTTGGCGTGGAAGGCAAGCTTGGCGATACGGATATGTAGATCTCCTACCATTGTAACCGACTCTGTGTAACCCTAGCCTTCTCCGGTGTCTATATAAACCGGAGGGCTTTAGTCCGTAGGACACAACATACATTACAACAATCATACCATAGACTAGCTTCTAGGGTTTAGCCTCCTTGATCTCGTGGTAGATCCACTCTTGTACTACCCATATCATCAATATTAATCAAGCAGGACGTAGGGTTTTACCTCCATCAAGAGGGCCCGAACCTGGGTAAAACATCGTGTCCCTTGTCTCCTGTTACCATCTGCCTAGACGCACAGTTCGGGACCCCCTACCCGAGATCCACCGGTTTTGACACCGACAGCAAGCATTTCAAAGGCGAGGCAGATCACCGGAAGAAGCCCGCCATGCGTACCGGTGATCACATACTTGCTATGGTCAATGATTTACACGTAATCTTTGAAAAGGGTCCCGGCGGACTAGCTGTTCCGAGTGACACTAGGGGACATGCACCCATGTGGAAGAAGAAATCTATATTTTGTGACCTACCCTACTGGAAAGACCTAGAGGTCCGCTCTTCGATCAACGTGATGCACGTGACGAAGAACCTTTGCATGAACCTGCTAGGCTTCTTGGGCATGTATGGGAAGACAAAAGATACAGCTGAGGCACGGGAGGACCTGCAACGTTTGCACGAAAAAGACGGCATGCCTCCAAAGCAGTATGAAGGTCCTGCCAGCTATGCTCTTACCAAAGAAGAGAAGGAAATCTTCTTTGAATGCCTGCTTAGTATGAAGGTCC
>NW_021273098.1:0-988 GCF_002162155.2 Triticum dicoccoides
CCCTCCCCTCCTCGCTCGACGCCCTGGACGACGCCACGCCTCTTCCCCTGCTCTCTCTCACTCTCCCCCGGCTCTCCTCTCCTCTCCCTCGCTCTCTCTCTCTCACGGCCGAACACCACCGTCGCCGCCGTTCGCCATAGCCATCGTCTCCGGCCACCCCTCGCTCCCCCGACTAGCTCAGAAGCTCCGCCTCGACTCCCTCTTCCTCCCCACCGCTCCACGGGTCCCCGGAAGCCCTGCATCGCCGCCACGTCGCCGTTCCCCTCTTCGGGCTCCGACCGTCGTCGCCGTCGAATTCACCGTCACCAGCGCGTCCCCGAGCCCGCTAACCATCCCTGCAGCTCCGCGGTGAGCCCCCGGATCGTTTCCCCCTTCTTCCCTGGTCTCTTTCGACTTCTAGGCCCTAGCCCCACCTCGGCCGAGAGCTCCACGCCGCTGGCGATGTCGCCGTCGTGGCCACGGTCGCCGTAGCGCCCAACCGAGCACACCATCGTGCTCCCCACCTCAGCAGGAGCACGCAGCACGCACCAACGCCTCCCCAAACCCCCTGCAACACTGATCCCGACCGCACCCGAACTCCGGCCGCCGCAGCCGAGCTCGCCGCCGTCAACTCCGGCCACCCCGAGCCCAACCACCATCACCAATAGTCGCGGCTCAACCTCAGCAACACGTAGATGCCTTCCGCCGTCCATTTGGTTGCCGGAATGGCAAAAAGCACTTTCGCCGCCGTCTCGGGCCTCGCCGGCGTCATGTCGCCGGTGGGGTTTGACTTGTCCGACCTGGGGTTTGACCCCCCAGGGTCACTGACGCGTGGGCCCTGTCGGCCAGGTGGTTAGGTTAGCGCTAACTACTGTTAGTCAACCCCCCCTGACACTGACAGTGGGCCCCAGCGCCACTAACCCCTAATTAGGATTAATTTAATCCTGTTTAACCCCCCCTGTCACTGACGTGTGGGCCCCACACGTCAGGTTTGACCTCAGCCAGCCAC
>NW_021273099.1:0-952 GCF_002162155.2 Triticum dicoccoides
AAAACTGCGAGTGTTGATGACCGACACGTAAATGCACCCTGCGGTTCGTTAACCGTGGAAATCACTCCGGGGCCCCAAAACAGTGAGTAATAGTCCATGAAACAGGCCAGAATCAGCCAAAACTGTGGGTGTTCATGACTAACACGTAAGTGCGCCTTGGGGTTCAACAACTATGGAAATCACTTCAGGCCCAGAAAACGGTGACTAAAAGTCCACAAAACGTGTTAGAATTGGCCAAAACTGTGAGTGTTCATAACCGACACGTAAGCGCACCCGGGGGTTCGTTAATCGTGAAATCATTCCGGGGCCCCAAAACAGTGAGTAATTGTCCACGAAACGGGCCAGAATTGGCCAAAACTACTAGTATTGATGACCGACATGTAAACGAACCCCGGGGATCGTTAATCGTGGAAATCACACTGGGCCCCCAAAACAGTGAGTGTTGATGACCGACACCTAAACGCACCTTGGGGTTCAACAACTATGGAAATCGCTTTGGGAGCGCTAAATGGTGAATAATAGCCCACGAATCACGTAAGAATTGGCCAAAACTGTGAGTGTTGACGACAGACATGCAAACGCACTCCGGGGATTGTCAATCGTGGAAATCTCTCTGGGACGCCGAAACGGTGAGTAATAGTGCACGAAACGGACGAGAATTGGCCAAAATTGTGAGTGTTTATGACCGACACTTAAACGCACCGTGGAGTTCGTCAATCGTGGAAATCACTCCGGGACCCCAAAACTAAGTAATAATGCAAGAAATGGGCCAAAATCGTCCCAAAATGCGCTTGTTGATGATCGACACGTAAGCGCACCATGGGGTCAAACAACCGTGAAAATCACTTTGGGGCCCCAAAACGGTGAGTAATAGTCCATGAAACGGGCCAGAATCGGCCAAAACTGCGAGTGTTGATGACCGACACGTAAACGGACCTTAGGGTTAAACCAC
>NW_021273100.1:0-1895 GCF_002162155.2 Triticum dicoccoides
CTGTAAGTTCAGGGGCATCGTGAAGATACAACATATTACGCAGTAAATTACACAGCAGTTACACTGAAAATCTGGGGGGTAAGATACACTGCATTTCTGAGGTACATTACAAGTCTGGGGGTGCGGGGTGGGGGTGGGAGTGGGGGGGGGGGTAAAAAACAATGAAGCATGAAATTCAGAGAGGTTCCTCGAAAAACACATTCAGACAGACCTCAGATACCACGGAAAAATCATGAGGAGCCACCTACAACAACAAAAACTACATCACATAATCAGGCAGGAAACTAGGCCAGATCATCACCTTCAAACAGCAAAGGAACAGACACCCCAAGCTAGCAGAAATACAGAGAAACCAACCGCTGCAACTACCAGTACACCTACCTCCACCATCTACAGCACAAGCCTACATCCGTTCTGATTTGAGAAACACAAGCCTACATCCACGTCTACACGTAGGGGAGAAAAACGACCACAAAAATGGAAACCCTATAACCCGCAACTACAAGCTCCTACACAATTGAGGCCAGAAGAGCATAGAGGGGAGAAATTGGGCGGACTACGAATGGCGGATTAGGAAAATACAGCAGCACCTACCACGGATACATGAACACAACAAACAGATGATCCACGGAGACGAAACTCAGTAGATCTGGAACTACACGACCACAACACACATGTGAGGGGGGGGGGGACTACGCGAGAGGCAACGGGGAACCAACACCTGCAGCCGGGGAACGAAGATAACAGGAAGAAGAAATCAAAATCGAACAGTGGAATAGCTCAGAATCACCTTGAACAGAAGAATCGCCTCTCTCCTCCGCCGCTCTAGCCCTCTCCCTCGGCCTTATCGGAACAGAATGACCCAGAGAAAAGGGGAGACGACACCCACTCCAAAATTCAAACAGGACAAAAAACAACAGTGCCGGAACGGAGGCGGTTACGGGTTGACACAAGAAAGACACAAGAAAAACCGAACCCGACAACCAACCCGAGAAACAGAGCGCTAGCACGAAGAAAAAAATGAAAACCAGCGCGAATCTTCCCGCGAGAATGGACGGACAGAAATTTGAATGTTGACGAATTGAAAAACACTTGACTGTAAAATAGCAAAACCGTTGTCATATGCTCATCTTCTGGAACTGAAACTGCGGGCTCTCTCTCTGCTCTCTCGCCTGGAGCTGCGCGTTACGTCATGTTGTGGTCACAAAGTGTTCTGGTGGCAGGAAAAGAAACATTTATTCTTACAATAAGATAAAACGAATTTCCTTTCATGCGATTTTTTAAAATGATTTTTATTATTATTTGTACAATTGAAATATTAGATAAATATTCCCACAACGGAGAGGTATTTAGTATATTTCCTAGAAATGTTTTGCCTGCTTGTAACTGAAAAAGAATCATTTGTCTTTTTTCTACAGTTTTAACCAAATAAACATTGATAGAGCTTAAACCTCGAGGGACATTTTTTTTGCGGGAAAACCTCGAGGGACATTGAGATGCTAGCTTTCTTCCGTTCATGTGGTTTTTGGAAAGATGGCTTGTTTTCTTTTTTGTTACCCTTCTTGAACTCAAGTGCTATTTTTAATTTTATATTCTCTTTATTAAAGTGTTATTTGCTTGATCTTCCTTACATGTCAGAGTTGCATCTCAAAGATGGTGGTGGGATCTTACATTTGTAATGAAAATGCACTCGTACTCAATCAATTTTGAGGCTTATGACCCATTTGCTCACGGATAATGTTAGAGAACAACTCTAATATATGATTTAACAATAAAAGAAAACAATAATTGTTTTCCTAGTGGCTCATCATCATCAATTGTTAAAAAGGATTGTAACAAAAATAGTAAAGTTTTACCTATCAGGCGTGGAGATAGCACATAATTAAAATATCAAT
>NW_021273101.1:0-1189 GCF_002162155.2 Triticum dicoccoides
GACCCAGCATTCAAGTCATACAGTCATACAAACCAGCAGCGGAAGTAACTTGTCTGAGTACAGACAACTAGTAAAATAAAAGAGGCTTGGAAAGCCTAGCTATACTACGTGGTCCTTCACAAGCTCAGGGTCACCACCTGGGTCTTTAGCCTACTCGTTGATGTCAACGTCTACATAGAACCCATCAGAAGGGGTTGCAGCGTCTTCTGTAAAATGTAGATTATAGCAACATGAGTACAAAGGTACTCAGCAAGACTTACATCAGATCCTATATACATGCATATTATCAAGAAGGGTTGGTGGAGTTATTGCAGCAAGCCAGCTCTGACTCTTGGCTAGGCTATCCTACGATACTCCAACTTGAAATGGTTTTGCGCACACGAGTCCACTACTCACCACTTCAATACACTACCGAGGATCCACCTCCGTCTTCCTACGGAAGAGCCATTCTCGGCACTCACACTTATCTTGAGGCTTTTAGTAGTTTCCATTTACTTGTCTATGAACTGTATAAGCAACCAAGTAGTCCTTTACCACGGACGCGGCTATTCGAATAGATCATGTTAACCCTGCAGGGGTGTACTCCTTCATACACGCTCTCACCACTTACCGTCGTTTACACGACATGTACTCGGCAACCTTCAAGCGGAGGCCCAACGTGGGTGTCGGCCACGACCTACCTAATCACCTAAGCCTCCAGTCCAGGTTTATCGCCTATCCAGGTTCCATCCGCAGGGAGTCCGGCCGAGGTTTCCCATACGGCCCCGAACAATGTGAACAGGGTTCCCGAGATACCTAACGGGTATTCGGTACACCCGGCCACGTACCTACCGCATCATAGCCCACCCCTACGGTCAGCGCTGTCCACGGCCTCCAGTAGGCTACAAACACCAGAAACTACTTGCAACTCCTGGACGGAGAACTAGGGTGAATAAGAAGCCGAGAGGGTCCATTGGTTTCGGGCCCAATGCATGGTAGTAGCTGATTCTTAAATCACACATACAGATCTCAGTGCTTAAGGTCGGCTTCAATGAAACAACCCACCATGTACTCCTACATGGCCTCTCATCGATACCTTTACCAAATCGTGTTCACCACACCACTCTCATTACCGACATAATCATTTCACTCTAGCCATCACCCAGATGAACCAGACCTGACACGACTCTAAGCATAGCAGGCATAGCAA
>NW_021273102.1:0-957 GCF_002162155.2 Triticum dicoccoides
TGACTATTACCCAGTTTTGGGGCCCCGGAGTGATTTCCACAACTGACGAACCGCAGGGTGCGTTTACGTGTCAGTTATCAACACTCACAATTTTGGCCAATTCTGGTTCATTTCGTGCACTATTACTCACCGTTTCGGGGTCCTAGAGCGATTTCCATGATTGACGATCCCTGGGGTGCATTTATGTGTCGGTCATCAACACTCGTAGTTTTGGCTGACTCTGCCCCGTTTCCTGGATTATTACTCATTGTTTTGGGGTCCCGGAGCGATTTCCATAATTGACGCACCCCGGGGTGCGTTTACGTGTCGCTCACCAGCAATCCTAATTTTGTTCGATTCTGGGCTCTTCCGTGGACTATTACTCACCATTATGGGGTCCCAGAGCTATTTCCACATTCACAATCCCCGGGGTGCATTTACGTGTACGTCGTCAGCTGTCGTAATTTTGGCTGATTCTGGCCCATTTCATGGACTATTACTCACCGTTTCGGTGTCCCAAAGCGATTTCGATGGTTGTTGAACCCTAAGGTGCGCTTACGTGTCGGTCATCAACAAACGCAGTTTGGGCTGATTCTCGCCCGATTCTTGGACTATTACTCACCGTTTTGGGGTCCCAAAGCGATTTCCATAGTTGTTGAACCCAAAGGTGCGCTTACGTGTCGGTCATCAACACTCGCAGTTTTGGCCGATTTTGGCCCGTCTCTTGGACTATTACTCACTGTTTTGGGGTCCTGGAGTGATTTCCACGATTGACGAACCCTGGGGTGCGTTTGCGTGTCGATCATCAACACTCGCAGTTTTGGCCTATTCTGTCCCGTTTCGTGACTATTACCCAGTTTTGGGGCCCCGGAGTGATTTCCACAACTGACGAACCGCAGGGTGCGTTTACGTGTCAGTTATCAACACTCACAATTTTGGCCAATTCTGGTTCATTTCGTGCACTATTACTCACCGTTT
>NW_021273103.1:0-2457 GCF_002162155.2 Triticum dicoccoides
GTTGCTTATGGTAACATAATATGTTATTGTAACATAGCGCTTCCCGAGGCAAATGAGTCTATGAAATAATAAATGAAGCGATCTATGATACTACTACTATATTACTTTGCATTATGGAGGTAGTAACTTATGCTAGTGTCATATGCATGACACTAGTCTAAGTTACTCCCCACTATGACCAGCCTAAGTCCTGGCAAAATTATAGTGTATATAATACATTTTTAAAGTTATGCTTTGACCATCTTTATATAGAAATAATAATTATCAACATCTACAATATCAAATCAATATAATTATATTTGTCATGAAATATATTTTGATATGGTTTATGTTCATTTTGTAAATGTTCACATTTTTTCTATAAACACGATCACAGTTAAGGAAGTTATATTTTAGAAAGTTATTATATGCACCATATATAATTTAGAAGGTGGGAGTATGTACGTGCGTAGCATACCAGCTTCAACTTGCCGAGGGCGTCACCTATGGGTAACCGGTGAGCAGGATATTCCCGGACGACCTCCTCCCTGACCATCTCCTGCCACCGTGGGTAGCTGGCGAGCAGGAACATCGCCCAGGTAATGAGGCTGGCACTGGTTTCGTACCCAGCCGCGAAGAAAGTCCTGCACTCGCCAACCATCTCCTCGGTGCTCAGGGTCTCGGTGCTGCCGCTGCTACATGTTTGCAGCTGCAGCTGCAGCATCTGCCCGAGCAGGTCATCTTCGTAGACGCCGCTAGCGAGTCGCGCCTCTATGATCTGTGAGATCTTATGTTTCACAAGCTTGTCAAGATACCATGCCCGACGGTTGCGACGTGTTGGCAGGTACCTGGAATCAATCACAAAATTATTCATTTCAAGAGTTAATTTATTTGATCGATTTAGTTCAAGATTAGATACTCCTTCGAGTTCTCGTTACATACATACCATAATCCAGGTACCGGAGGATCCGCAAACGCATAAGTAGCTAGCTTCAGCTGCTCCTTTCCGGCGATGAACACCTCCCAGGCCTCCTTGTAGCACTTGCCCAACATCACTCTCGCAATGACACTCATGGCTATCTCGTCGGAGTCGTGCATCATGTCTATCTCGGCTTGCTGCCTGTTGCGCCACCGTTCCATTGTCTGCTGTGTGCACTCCAACGTTATTGCTGACATGGACTGTGAACACAAACACCCTCTTGAGAATTGCGAACAAACCAACGTCGTTCCAGTATGTTCAAAAATAGAAATAAAAATAAAATAAAAATTGGTACGAAGTAACCTTGATCTTCTCTTGGTTGAAAGCCGGGTGGATGAATTTGCGCCGCCGCTTCCAGTCGTGTCCGTTTGCAAATACAACCCCATTCCCCAGAACCGCTTCCAGGCTAGGATTTGAGTAGTCTTTTTGGAACATGTCCGTCCTGTCGGTTAACACTTTCTTCACCAGCTCCATGTCCGTAGAGCACAGTGCTGGTGTCGGCCCCAGCCAGTATAGGAATGTTTTCCCTGATTATTGTACATACACGATTTATATATATTTATATATAATAATGCACACACTTGTAGGCTATAGTGATTGAGTAGGTAGGTAGAGAGTAGAGACAATATTCAAGTAATTACCATACATGGAGGCCCATTTCTGGAAGAAGGGTTGAACGGTAGTGATGCAGTCGTGGGAGATGGTGTCCAGATCCTTGGCTCTCCCGGCGACAATCATCTTCTGGCACTCCGGCAGGGACCCAACCAGGAGATTGTAAGGCGGACCTCTGATGCCCTGCCATCGGAACCACCTGGCCACGGCATACGGCCTCCAAAGCAGATACCATAGCGCTCTCGTGGTTACTAGCACCATGAGGACAGCTGCCATGGCTTGCACTACGTTAAGCTCCATGTATTGTTTCTTGATTGGTCTGCGTAGCTCTTCTTGGTGTTTATATAACACTAGCTTTTCTTGGTGTTTATGACGTGTCTACCTACGCAACTGCATTTGATAGATTAGTAGTACCTGAGGGAAATTCATGGAACACAAGATAATGGAGTGCCTACGCCAGCAACTTCTGGACTCATGGTGTCAGTCACCATAAGAATTGAAGAGCAGACTACTGCAAGAAAGAGGTCAGGAGATCGAATCACCGCGGATTGGATGGTACCGAGTATCAAACAGATATCGTGGTGATTATTTTTTCTTTATTACACAACCACCTCATTGGCCTTCAATAGTAGTTGCATCATCTAGACCAAGAGGAAAGTTGGTTGTGTGCATCATGATGATGCAGAGGCCGGGGTCTTTACCCTTTTCGGAAGAAAAAAAGCGAAGAGGAAAGTAGTGTAGACGATGGAGCAGCTGAGCTGCCTGTGGAGCACAAGTACTGAGAGCGTCGTGAGGGTAGCTGCTTTTGGAGTGGAGATAGGATTTTCAGCACCCGGGTGCCCCTACACCCTCTATAAACAGTAAATTGAAAACAAATTCAAAAAAAA
>NW_021273104.1:0-1958 GCF_002162155.2 Triticum dicoccoides
TTATTAAGTATCCGGTTCTAGTTGTCATAAGGTCAAGGTACAACTCCAAGTCGTCCTGTTACCGAAGATCACGGCTATTCGAATAGATTAACTTCCCTGCAGGGGTGCACCACATAGCCCAACACGCTCGATCCCATTTGGCCGGACACACTTTCCTGGGTCATGCCCGGCCTCGGAAGATCAACACGTCGCAGCCCCACCTAGGCTCAACAGAGAGGCCAGCACGCCGGTCTAAACCTAAGCGCACAGGGGTCTGGGCCCATCGCCCATAGCACACCTGCACGTTGCGTACGCGGCCGAAAGCAGACCTAGCCTAGTGGCGTTCCAGTCCAATTCGGCGCGCGCCGCTCCGTCGCTGACGTCTGAAGTGCTTCGGCTGATACCACGACGTCGGGATACCCATAACTACTCCCACGTAGATGGTTAGTGCGTATAGGCTCGTAGCCAGACTCAGATCAAATACCAAGATCTCGTTAAGCGTGTTAAGTATCCGCGGATGCCGAACAGGGCCAGGCCCACCTGTCTCCTAGGTGGTCTCAACCTTCCCTGTCGCTCCGCCACAAAGTAACAGTCGAGGGCCGTCGGGAAGCCAGGCCCACCACTACCTGGATGGAGCCACCTGTCCTTTCAGCCCCCTCGCCAGAATCACTTGCGGGTACTCAATGAGCTGACCCGACTTTAGTCACCATCTGTATAGTATGTATGTATGTATAGTATGTACCCGTGATCACCTCCCAAGTGATCACGGCCCGATAGTATAGCAAGGCAGACTGACAAGAATGTAGGGCTAATGATGATAAAATAGCATCCTATACTAAGCATTTAGGATTGCAGGTAAGGTATCAACAGATGTAGCGACAATGTCAGGCTATGCATCAGAATAGGATTAACGAAAGCAGTAACATGCTACACTACTCTAATGCAAGCAGTATAGAGGAGAATAGGCGATATCTGGTGATCAAGGGGGGGGGCTTGCCTGGTTGCTCTGGCAAGAGAGAGGGGTCGTCAACTCCGTAGTCGAACTGGTCAGCAGCAGCGTCGGTCTCGTAGTCTACCGGAGAGAAGAGGGGGAAGAAATAATGAATACAGAGCAAACAAAGCATCACAAAATATAACAAGGCAATACGCGGTGTTCGGTGTGCCCTAACACGGTAGTAAGTGATACCGACGAAAGGGGGAAACATCCGGGAAAGTATTCCCGGAGTTTCGCGTTTTCGGGCAGAGGAACCGGAGGGGGAAAGTTGCGGGTTCGATAGGTTAGGGGTGTGTGGCGGACGAACGGACCGCGTATCCGGATTCGTCTCGTCGTTCTGAGCAACTTTCATGTTGAAAATATTTTAATCCGAGTTACGGATTAAAAGATATGATTTTCTAAAGATTTAATCATTTTCTGATTTTAATTATTTATTTAACTTCAACATTATCCAAAACAGTGTTTGCTGACGTCATCATGACGTCAGCAGTCAACAGAGATGTTGACTGGTCAACTGACGTGTGGGTCCCACTAGTCATTGACTGTTTAGTCTAATTAGTGTGTAACTAATCTAACTACTGTTTAATTAAACTAATTAGTTAGTTTAGGTTAATGTAATTATGATTAATTAACTTAATTAATTAATTAATTAAATTATTATTATTTATTTTATTTATTTTATATATTATTTTTAATTCCTTTTTTTTAACAAAACGTTCTCTGGGGACGTGGGGCCCCACTGGGCAGTGGCCCATAGGGCCAAACGGGCGCGGGCGGTGGATCAGGTGCGGGGCGCCAGGACGCCCGCCCGCAGAGACGGGGGCTGTCCGCCTCCGGTGGAAGTGGCGAGGCCACGGCGAGTGGCCGGAGCGGCGGGAGCCAGAGGCGGAGACGAGCAACGCGCGGTGGTGCCGGAGCACAACCAGGGCGTGAGCGGGGCACGCGGCCCAGGCGCGGCGCGGGCGCAGCCACACATGGTGGCGGG
>NW_021273105.1:0-1228 GCF_002162155.2 Triticum dicoccoides
GCTACCTCTACCATCGAGATTGGTGTTTGCGTTGAGCATAGACATGATTGGATTATGTCTATCGCAATACGGTTATTCATTTAAAGAGAATAATGGTTACTCTGTTTATTTGAATAATACCTTCAATGGTCTTACACCTGAAATGAATGGTTTATTGAATCTCGATCGTAGTGATACACATGTTCATGCCAAAAGATAGTAATGATAGTACCACCTACTTGTGGCACTGCCACGTAAGTCATATCGGTATAAAACGCATGAAGAAGCTCCATGTTGATGGATCTTCGGGCTCACTTGTTTTGAAAGGTTTGAGACATGTGAACCATGTCTATTGGTGTATATGCATGAAGAAACTCCATGCAAATGGACCATTTGGACTCACTTGATTTTGAATCACTTGAGACATGCAAATCATACCACATGGGCAAGATGACTGAAAGCCTCGTTTTCAGTAAAATGGAACTAGAAAGCAACTTGTTGGAAGTAATACATTTTGATGTGTGCAATCCAATGAGTGCTGAGGCATGTAGTGGATATCGTTATGTTCTTACTTCACAGATGATTTGAGTAGATGTTGAGTATATTTACTTGATGAATCACGAGTCTGAATTGTTGAAAGGTTCAAGTAATTTCAGGGTGAAGTTGAAAGATCGTCGTGACAAGAGGATAAAATATCTATGATATGATCATAGAGATGAATATCTGAATTACGAGTTTGGCACAGAATTAAGACATTGTGGAAATTGTTTCACAACTAATACAGCCTGGAACATCATAGTGTGATGGTGTGTCCGAACATCATAACTGCACCCTATTGGATATGATGCATACCATGATGTCTCTTATCGAATTACCACGATAGTTTATGGGTTAGGCATTAAAGACAACCACATTCACTTTAAATAGGGCACCACGTAACTCCGATGAGATGACAACATATGAACTATGGTTTAGAGAAACCTAAGCTGTCATTTCTTAGAAGTTTGGGGCTGCGATGCTTATGTGAAAAAGTTTCAGGCTGATAAGCTTGAACCCAAAGCGGATAAATGCATCTTCATAGGACACCCAAAACAGTTGGGTATACCTCCTGTCTCAGATCTGAAAGCAATAAGGGATTGTTTCTAGAATCGGGTCCTTTCTCGAGGAAAAGTTTCTCTCGAAAGAATTGAGTGGGAGGATGGTGGAGACTTGATGAGGTTATTGAACCGTCTCTTCAACTAGTGTGTGG
>NW_021273106.1:0-549 GCF_002162155.2 Triticum dicoccoides
CCAAAACTGCGAGTGTTGATGACCGAAACATAAGCGCACCTTGGGGTTCAACAACTATGGAAATCGATTCGGGCCCCAAAACGGTGAGTAATAGTCCATGAAACGGGTCAGAATCGGCAAAAACTACGAGTGTTGATGGCCGACACATAAACGCACCCCGGTGTTCATTAACCGTGGAAATCACTCCGGGACCCCAAACAGTGAGTAATAGTTCATGAAACGGGCCAGAATCGGCCAAAACTACGAGTGTTGACGACCGACACATAAACGCACCCCAGGGTTCGCCAAAATAGTGAGTAATAGTCCATGAAACGGGCCCAGAATCGGCCAAAGCTGTGAGTGTTGATAACCGACACATAAGCGCATCTTAGGGTTCAACAACTATGGAAATTGCTTCAGGGCCCCCAAAGGGTGAGTAATAGTCCATGAAACGGGTCAGAATTGGACAAAACCGCGAGTGTTGATGACCGACACGTAAACGCATCCCAAGGTTCGTTAATCGTTGAAATCACTCCGGGACCCCAAAACAGTGAGTAATAGTCCATGAAA
>NW_021273107.1:0-1494 GCF_002162155.2 Triticum dicoccoides
CCCCTCCCTCCTCGACCTCACCGGCCCTCCCTGCGTGGACGCCGCCCCGGCCGGCCCACGGCCTAGCCTGGCCGACCCCCTGCTGGTCCGACCGGCCGGCCCCTCCGGCGACCGCCCCCTGCCGCTCCGGTGGTCGTCCCCTGCCCCGACCGGCCGCCCCCTGCTCCGGTGGTCGCCCCCTCATCCGTAGGTAAGATTATTTTTACCTTTTTTGTGTAGTAATGTTGTAGATGAATGCATATATATATGTATATTAATAGATGATTAGATAGATGAATGAAATGAAAGAGAGTATAAATCTGAAAAAAATTAAGTGCACAATGTGAGATAGATAGATGAGATGAATGGATATTTGTGTAGTTTTACTATGTTTTTAGATACATACTCAATATTATAGATATATGTATTGTGAAGATGAGATGAGAGGGAAGAGTAATTTTTTGTGAAGATATATAGACGAAAGTTAAAATTTGGATATGATGAGTGGTTACTTCATCAAGTTGGTCTTGCTAAAACAAGTTTGTGATATGATGTGATGTGTGATGATGCTTTATATGTGATGCGATGACCTAATTTTTTTCATTTGGTGGAATTTAGAGGATTTCTGGTGTTGCCTCCGGTGGAGTGATCATTGACGTTGGAGCTCTTGGTCTTTGATTGTCCCTTCACTGATCGACTACATCATCTACATCCGAGGGTGAGCTACAAATCCACCACCTCATACGTTCTTTTAATCATGTCACTAGATTAAATTTTCACATCAAGTCGCGTAATCTAGGTCTCCCGTCCGAAAGGGTTGCATCGATAAATATGCATTCAATTGCATATTTATCACCGCAGCTCTTTCGGATTGTCCAGCGCTTTCCACGGACAGCCCGAGGATGTGTAGATTGGGTACGTTGTTCATGCTCTACCCCGTTCCGAGACAGGATTTCGGTGGCACCTCCCTGTTGTTCACCGGATGCACATTCTCTCGACATTTTGTTGAGACGTGTATTTGGAGAACAGCGGGGAGGTGCTGCCGGAATTTTGTCTCAGAGTGGGGTAGAGCATGGACAACGTACTCAATCTACACATTCTCGGGTGGGATTAGGACCCATCTTTACCTATTAGAGATGTAGGTGGATTAAATGTCGTTTCTCGTCAACCTTGTAAAAAATAAAATATTGATGTGAGTAATTTAAATGAATCCTTAATTTTGTTGTGTGGCTTCCAATAAAGCAGAGATGGCAGATAATCAGTTGATGTATAGTGGGTTTTTCCGTCGGAATCAAGTAACAACAGAGTGGGTCGAGAAAACTGATGTGTTTTTGAAAGAGATATTCCGTAGTCCAATGAGGATGGTGCCAGAATGCCCGTGTGCCAGATGTAAGAGACGTATCCACAGAGATAAGAGTGAGATGACTAAGCACCTTCGCACGCATGGATTTATGCCCAACTTTAATATGCCGATAAACTTTGCCCAGCAGGACCGTGGTAGAGAGGATGTGATAC
>NW_021273108.1:0-2200 GCF_002162155.2 Triticum dicoccoides
CTGAGCACAAGCTCAACGATTGAGCTTTTCTCCGTTAGTTTGCAGGCTAAGAAAATCGTCGGAGGTCTTATACCTCTTGATGTGGGCACGAGCCTGAAATCCCAATTTCAGCCCTCGAAACATCTCATATGTTCCGCGACGTTTCGAAAACGTCTTTGGTGCCTCAACTCTAAACCGTTTAACTGAACTATCACGCAGTTATCAAAACGTGTATGTCCGATGTTCGCAACATCCATAGACGACGATTGGGGTTTAGCACACTAAGCGGTGCATTAAGGACATAAGCTTTCTACTGTCCGCATAATTGCTACTTTCAACTTTCAACTATATTTTTTCTAGGAACATATCTAAAATAGTAGAACTAAAGCGCGAGCTACGACATAATTTGCAAAAAATCTTTTGACTATGTTCAGGATAATTAAGTTCATCTTATGAACTCCCACTTAGATAGACATCCCTCTGGTCATCTAAGTGATTACATGATCCAAGTCAACTAGGCCGTGTCCGATCATCACGTGAGACGGACTAGTCATCATCGGTGAACATCTTCATGTTGATCGTATCTACTATACGACTCATGCTCGACCTTTCGGTCTCCGTGTTCCGAGGCCATGTCTGTACATGCTAGGCTCGTCAAGTTAACCCTAAGTGTTTTCGCGTGTGTAAATCTGTCTTACACCCGTTGTATGTGAACGTAAGAATCCATCACACCCGATCATCACGTGGTGCTTAGAAGCGACGAACTGTAGCAACGGTGCACAGTTAGGGGAGAACACTTCTTGAAATTGTTGTAAGGGATCATCTTATTTACTACCGTCGTTCTAAGTAAACAAGATGCATAAACATGATAAACATCACATGCAATCAAATAGTGACATGATATGGCCAATATCATTTTGCTCCTTTTGATCTCCATCTTCGGGGCTCCATGATCATCATCGTCACCGGCAATGACACCATGATCTCCATCATCATGATCTCCATCATCGTGTCTTCATGAAGTTGTCTCGCCAACTATTACTTCTACTACTATGGCTACCGGTTAGCAATAAAGTAAAGTAATTACATGGCGTTATTCAATGACACGCAGGTCATACAATAAATAAAGACAACTCCTATGGCTCCTGCCGGTTGTCATACTCATCGACATGCAAGTCGTGAATCCTATTACAAGAACATGATCAATCTCATACATCACATATCATTCATCGCATTCTTCTTGGCCATATCACATCACATAGCATACCCTGCAAAAACAAGTTAGACGTCCTCTAATTGTTGTTTGCATGTTTTACGTGGCTGCTATGGGTTTCTAGCAAGAACGTTTCTTACCTACGCAAAACCACAACGTGATATGTCAATTGCTATTTACCCTTCATAAGGACCCTTTTCATCGAATCCGTTCCGACTAAAGTGGGAGAGACTGGCACCCGCTAGCCACCTTATGCACCAAGTGCATGTTAATCGGTGGAACCTGTCTCACGTAAGAGTACGTGTAAGGTCGGTCCGGGCCGCTTCATCCCACGATGCCGCCGAATCAAGATAAGACTAGTAACGGTAAGCATATTGAACAAAATCAACGCCCACAACTACTTTGTGTTCTACTCGTGCAAAGAATCTACGCAATAGACCTAGCTCTGATACCACTGTTGGGGAACGTAGCAGAAATTCAAAATTTTCCTACGTGTCACCAAGATCTATCTATGGAGAAACCAACAACGAGGGGAAGGAGAGTGCATCTACATACCCTTGTAGATCGCTAAGCGGAAGCGTTCAAGAGAACGGGTTGAAGGAGTCGTACTCGTCGTGATCCAAATCACCGGAGATCCTAGTGCCGAACGGACGGCACCTCCGCGTTCAACACACGTACAGCCCGGTGACGTCTCCCATGCCTTGATCCAGCAAGGAGAGAGGGAAAGGTTGAGGAAGACTCCATCCAGCAGCAGCACAACGGCGTGGTGGTGGTGGAGGAGCATGGCAATCCTGCAGGGCTTCGCCAAGCACCACGGGAGAGGAGGAGTACTTGGGAGAGGGGAGGGCTGCGCCAGAACTTGTAGTGCGGCTGCCCTCCCACCCCCCACATATATATAGGGGCAAGGGAGAGGGGGGCCGGCCCCCTCAGATCCAATCTGAGGAGGGGGCAGCGGCCAAGGGGGGGAGGAGTGCCTCCCAAGTCAAGTGGAGGCCCTCCCCCTTAGGG
>NW_021273109.1:0-1261 GCF_002162155.2 Triticum dicoccoides
GCTCCACGGGCCTCCGGAAGCCCTGCATCGCCGCCACGTCGCCGTTCCCCTCTTCGGGCTCCGACCATCATCGCCGTCGAATTCGCCGTCTCCAGCGCGTCTCCGAGCCCGCTTCGACGCCCACTGCAACCGCGGTGAGCCCCCGAGTCGTTTCCCCCTTCTCCCCTGGTCTCTTTCGACCTCTAGGCCTTAGCCCCACCTTGGCCGAGAGCTCCACGCCGCCGGCGATGTCGCCGTCGTGGCCACGGTCACCGTAGCGCCCAACCGAGCACACTATCGTGCTCCACGCCTCACTAGGAGCACGCAGCACGCACCAACGCCTCCCCAAACACCCTGCAACACCGACTCCGACCGCACCCGAACTCCGGCCGCCGCTCACGAGCTCGCCGTCGACGGTACCGGCCACCCCAGGCTCGGCCACCACCACCGTTCGACGCGCGGGAGCAAGAGCTCTCCAACGAGCCCAAGAACGGCCTCGCCCGTGCCCTGTAGCGCGATCCCGCATCGCGCCGCCGTCTCGGGCCTCGTCGGCGTCACGTCGCCGGTGGGTTTGACCCACTTTGACCACGGCAGGACCCCCCTGAGTCCCTGACAGGTGGGCCCAGCCCTGTAGCTAATTAGGATTAGCGCTAACCACTGTTAGTTAACCCCCTGACACTGACCAGTGGGCCCCAGCGCCACTAATCCCTAATTAGGATTAATTTAACCCTGTTAAACCCCCCCTGTCACTGACGTGTGGCCCCCACACGTCAGGTTTGACCCCAGCCAGCCGCAGTTGACTACTGACGTCATGCTGACATCATGCTGGCGCAATAATTATAATTTCTGGATTTAATTTAAATCAGGAAATTCCAGAATATATTCTAAACTTCAATAAATCATAGAAAATTAATCGTAACTCCAAATTAAATAATTTATATATGAAAAATTGTCAGAAAAATTCAAGGAATCCATCTGTACCATTTTCATGCATGTTAGAACAACTTATAGCTGCTGTTTAGCACAAATCAAATAAAGGGCATTTAAATAATCACATATGGAGTTTGAATTTGAATCTTGTATTCAAACCAACTTCATTTAATCTGTTGCTAGTTGCATTGGCTCAAAACACATTCATTTTGCCATGTCATGATCATGCATCATATTGTGCATTGCATTGATTGTGTTCCCTTCTGTGTTGCCGGTATTTGTCCCCTCTCGATAGATGTGATACCGATGATGTGATCGTTGACACTGATGAAGACTCAATGTTATCTTCAAA
>NW_021273110.1:0-1352 GCF_002162155.2 Triticum dicoccoides
TCCGAACGCACCCATCGCCGCCGTTCGCCATAGCCGCCGCCACCGGCCTCCCCTCGCCTCCCCGACACGCTCCCCAGCTCCGCCGCGACCCCCTCTACCTCCTCGTCGAGCCACGCAAGACGGAGCACCCCATGGAGCCATCGCCGTCGCCATCCTCGCCTCCGGCCGCCGTGGGTACTCGCCGTCGATTCGGGAGCTACCGGGCATCCCCGACCTCGCCCTCGCGCTCGCTGGTCCCGCTGTGAGCCCCTCTCCGTTTCCCCTCTCTTCTCCCCCTCGTTCCCTCACCGTAGCCCTCCTCCCCACCACGGCCGAAGCCTCTCGCCGCCGTCCATGTCGCCGTCGCCGTCTCGGTCCGCCTCCGCCCAAACCGAGCCTTCCATCGTGCTCCCGGTGCCACGAGGGTGCCGCCGAGCCCCTCAGGTGCCCCCCTAGTGCCCCGCAGCCCAATCCCGCTCGCGCCCGAACTCCGGCCGCCGCCCAAGTGGTCGCTGCCGTCGATCTAAGCCATCTCCGGTGAAACGGAGGGCACCAGTGGGTGCGCACGAGCCCCAGCTTCCCGCGCGTGCCTTCCGCTGCTCGATTGGGCGCCGGAGTGGAAATCCCGCCCCTCCGCCGCGTTTGCTGCCGCCGGCGGCTAAACGCCGGCGTGTTAGCCCCGGTTGACCAGGGGGTTTGACCTCCCCTGGCTCCATGACAAGTGGGGCCCGTCCCTACTAATTCGGGTTAGGATTAGTTTAAACTTAATCAACCTCTGTTAATTAACCCTGACACTGACCAGTGGGCCCCAGCGCCACTAACTCTTAATTAGGATTAAACTAACCTCTGTTAAACCCCCCTGTCACTGACGTGTGGACCCCACACGTCAGGTTTGACCCCAGCCAGCCGCAGTTGACCGCTTACGTCGTGCTGACGTCATGCTGGCGCAATATATATATTTCTGGATTTAAATTTAATCAGGAAATTCCAGAATATAATTTAAACTTCAAAAATTCATAACTTTTATTCTGTAACTCCAAATTAAATAAATTATATATGAAAAATTATCAGAAAAATTCAAGGAATCCATCTGTACCATTTTCATGCATGTTAGAACAACTTATCACTACTGTTTAGGACAAATGAATTAAATGGCATTTGAATAATCACATATGGAGTTTGAATTTGAATCTTGTATTCAAACCAACTTCATTTAATCTGTTGCTAGTTGCATTAGCTCAAAACACATTCATATTGCCATGTCATAGC
Source organism: Triticum dicoccoides (assembly GCF_002162155.2). Lineage (NCBI taxonomy): Eukaryota > Viridiplantae > Streptophyta > Magnoliopsida > Poales > Poaceae > Triticum > Triticum dicoccoides. The sequence goes on from NW_021273110.1 coordinate 1,249, forward strand.
ATGCATCATTTTGTGCATTGCATTGATTGTGTTTTTCTTTGTTGCCGGTATCTGTTCCCTCCCGGTAGACGATGTTCCGACGTTGTGATCGTTGACACTGATGA
>NW_021273111.1:0-1040 GCF_002162155.2 Triticum dicoccoides
CATGAACATTAGAATCATTACCAAGAAACGAAAGTACCTGGTAATTTAGTTGGCGTGCACGAGCTCTAGTAATTGGTCCAGTATGTATAGCAGCAGGGGCTGTGGGTGTAACAATTGTATTGATGTCCTCATCATCCTCCCCTTCTTGAAATGAAGTCGTCCTCGACGGAAGTTCATCTTCCTCACCCAAATAAGGCTTCAAATCTGCAATGTTAAAAGTGGGACTAACCCCAAAATCTGCAGGCAGCTCAAGTTTATATGCATTATCATTTATTTTCTCTAACACCTTAAAGGGACCATCAGCACGTGGCATTAACTTTGATTTGCGCAAATCAGGAAATCTATCCTTACGCAAATGTAACCAAACAAGATCTCCAGGTGCAAACACAACATGTTTTCTACCCTTATCTCCAGCAAGTTTATATTTAGCATTCAAACGCTCAATGTTTTCCTTAGTTAACTCATGCATTTTTAAAATCAATTCAGCACGTTGTTTAGCATCAAAATTAACCTTCTCCGAAGATGGAAGAGGCAACAAATCAATAGGTGCACGAGGTAGGAAACCATACACAACTTTAAAAGGGCACATCTTAGTAGTAGAATGCAATGAACGATTATAAGCAAATTCAATATGAGGCAAGCATTCCTCCCACATTTTCTTATTATTCTTCAAAACAGCCCTAAGCATAGTAGACAACGTTCTATTGACTACTTCAGTTTGTCCATCAGTTTGGGGGTGACAAGTAGTACTAAAAAGCAGTTTAGTACCCAACTTAGCCCATAAACATCTCCAAAAGTGGCTAAGAAATTTAGTATCACGATCTGAAACAATAGTATTTGGCACACCATGCAAGCGAATAATTTCACGAAAGAACAAATCAGCAACATTAACAGCATCATCGCTTTTATGACATGGTATAAAGTGTGCCATTTTCGAGAATCTATCCACGACAACAAATATGCTATCCCTCCCCTTCTTTGTTCGAGGTAAACCTAAAACAAAGTCCATAGATATATCCTCCCAAGGAACACTAGGTACA
>NW_021273112.1:0-1474 GCF_002162155.2 Triticum dicoccoides
GCCAAGGTAAGTAGACCGAAATCCATCTGCATCTACTACTAATCATCCACCTTGAGATATCTATCCAGAACATCTCGCTGGTATTAAGTTGCGAGTCCCACCCATAGTGTAAACTCAAAGCAACAGACAACTGCATTAAAATAACTTTGCGTAAAGTAAACAATCCTTGCACCCGCGGGCACAAGCACCGTTGTTTTCCCCCTTGTGGCAACAGCACATCCCCTAGACTCATGTTTCTGTCACTCAAACTAGTCATCGAGGGGCATGAACCCACAATCAAGCATAACGTTCCCTCTTGGAGTCACTACCTACTACTTGGCCAAAGCAATAAACAGCAACGGAGAACATGCAAGAATTACTTACAAACATAAATATAAAAGTGGTAAATCAAATATATTACTCAAACACAATCTGAACATAATCTCACAATCCATCGGATCCCAGCAAACTCATCATAGCAACAGCATAAGGATTACATATGTGCCTCGATCATGTAGGGCAGCTCACGAGGTCTAATTAGTGAAGCACAAGAAGGGGAGGAGAACATCACATAGCTACTGGTCATGGAACCATGGTCCAAGGGAGACTACTCACAAGTCATCCGTGAGGCGTCCATGGTGGTGGAGAGGCTCCCGGTGGTGATCCTCCCCTCCGGCAGGGTGCCAGGAAGAGTTCTCCTGGCGCTCCCGATCTTGGAAGCGCAGCGGCGGCGGAACAGAGATGAGATCACGAAAAAGGGTTCCCCTCTCGAGGGTTTCGGGACACGATATAAATATAGGCCAAAGAGGGGCATCAACAGAGACCTGGGGGGCCCAGGCGCCCCCCCCCCCGGCGCGGCCAGGAGGGGGGCCGCGCCACCAGGGCGCCTGGAGCCCTGGTGGCCCCCCTCCGGCTCTGCTTCGGGTGCGTGGAAGCTTCCAGAACGCTGATTTTTTATATAATTTTTCCGGGATTTTTCTGGCAGTTTTCGTAATGGGAAAACCTGAAATACAAAAACAGCAGAAAACAGAAACTGGCACTGGGGTGCACTGAGTTAATAGGTTAGTCCAAATATGATTAAAAGTGTATGGAAGTGTATAAATATCATAGCAATATCACCCAAAAGAGGCATGGAGCAAGCAGAAATTATAGATACGTTTTGGACGTATCAACTTCATATATTTATTCCCATTGAAAACTTAACCTATGTTGTCATCAATCACCAAAAAGGGGGAGATTGTAAGTGCATCTAGTGCGCCTTAGTGATTTTGGTGTATTGAAGACTTATAGGTTAAGCATCTAATGCGTTTATGAGTGTACACAGGTCTATAAGTCTATGAGGAGTTTGATATTTACAGTGAAAGTTGACCCCTAAAAATGAAGTTCTTCGACTGAAGACTTTGATATCCTGAAGAATTTGAAAGTGAAGAAATTGGTGTGACCTTGAAGACTTGGTATTCATTCGAGGAACATGAAGCGTGAAGACTTTTGTTTT
>NW_021273113.1:0-1066 GCF_002162155.2 Triticum dicoccoides
CCCCTTCCCCTAGTCCTATTAGGACTAGGAGAGGTGGCCGGCCCCCTCCTCCTCTTTTCCCCTCCGAGGAATCCTAGTTGGACTAGGATTGGAGGGGGAATCCTACTCCCAGAGGGAGTAGGACTCTCCTGCGCCTCCCCCCTTTGGCCGGCCAGCCTCCCCTCCTCTCCTCCTTTATATACGGAGGCAGGGGCACCTCTAAACACACAAGTTGACACAAGTTGATCCACGTGATCGATTCCTTAGCCGTGTGCGGTGCCCCCTGCCACCATATTCCTCGATAATACTGTAGCGGAGTTTAGGCGAAGCCCTGCTGCTGTAGTTCATCAAGATCGTCACCACGCCGTCGTGCTGACGAAACTCTTCCCCGACACTTTGCTGGATCGGAGTCCGGGGATCGTCATCGAGCTGAACGTGTGCTCGAACTCGGAGGTGCCGTAGTTTCGGTGCTTGATCGGTTGGATCGAGAAGACGTACGACTACTTCCTCTACTTCGTGTCATCGCTTCCGCAGTCGGTCTATGTTGGGTACGTAGACAATACTCTCCCCTCGTTGCTATGCATCACATGATCTTGCGTGTGCGTAGGAAAATTTTTTGAAATTACTACGAAACCCTACAGTGGTATCAGAGCCTAGGTTATTGATGTTGATGTTATATGCACGAGTAGAACACAAGTGAGTTGTGGACGATACAAGTCATACTGCCTACCAGCATGTCATATTTTGGTTCGGCGGTATTGTTGGACGAGACGACCCAGACCAACCTTACGCGTACGCTTACGCGAGACCGGTTCCCTCGACGTGCTTTGCACAGAGATGGCTTGCGGGCGACTGTCTCTCCAACTTTAGTTGAACCAAGTATGGCTACGCCCGGTCCTTGTGAAGGTTAAAACGGAGTCTATTTGACAAACTATCGTTGTGGTTTTGATGCGTAGGTGAGATTGGTTCTTACTTAAGCCCGTAGCAGCCACGTAAAACATGCAACAACAAAGTAGAGGACGTCTAACTTGTTTTTGCAGGGCATGTTGTGATGTGATATGGTCAAGGCATGATGCTGAATTTTATT
>NW_021273114.1:0-848 GCF_002162155.2 Triticum dicoccoides
TTTAGAGTTTCGAGTTCTGTTCACATTAGTCACGCAGCCGCTGCATCATTATCCCATCCGCTGTCCACCATCCAATCCACCAATTTCCACCACGTGCTACGCACTGTTTATTGTCATAATCATAGTTGAGGTCACTCACATCTTCGCCTGATCGAATCTGCATCTTATCTAGTTTGTCTTGGAAAGAGGGAGAAAAAGAAGATAAAGAAAAAAAAAGAGAGAAAAAAGGAAAGAAAAAAAAAGAAAAAGAGGGAGAAGAAAAAGAAAAAAAAAAGCATGAGAAAAAAAAGAGAGAAGAAAAAAAATTGGATCTATCTAGAATCAATCTCGTACCTGAATTCGGATTGGAATCTGTTTTGTGCACTGTTCAGTAAAACAGCTTGGCTATTGTTTCACATCATTATCTTTACTGCCGTTGTGATCTTCACTTATATCTTGCTGTCCAGAGCTACTTTGTATCCTTCATTGATGCTGGTTGTGCTACGACGTGACCTCATTAGTGTTCTAGGCTCGCATCTCTAGTTCGGTCTAGCCTAGGACCAGCACAGTACCGTCGTTGAGCGTTTATTCAACATTGCATCTTTGAATTGATTATTGCTAATCTTTTGCTACCATATATAGCCAACCCAGCTCCACATATTTCTACACCGTGTATACGTACGCTCCCCTGGCAATCGCTTTACTCAATATTCGGAGTTACTTGACACCGCTGGTTGCCGATCACCGCCTGCTGCATGGTAAGAACTTGTAAGAAATTGATATTTGCTTTACTGTGAGCGTTTTACCACCACATCCTAGTAGTTATAGGAACATTATTTTTGGGTTTTGTTTCTTGTTCTACTAATCAT